>NW_028186546.1:2437487-2483168 GCF_003343005.1 Rhea americana
CCGCCGCCCCCTCGGCGGGCAGCGGCGGCGGCGCAGGCGCGCTGCCTCCTCCTCCCCTAGTGGCTGCCGCCGCCGCGGCTCGCGGGTCCCCTCAGAGCCGAGCGAGCGAGCGCGGCTCGGGCCGGCGGCGGCGGCGGGGGCCGGGCGCTGCGTGTGAGGGAGCCGCGCCGCGCGCCCAGCCCGGCCCAGCCCGGCCCGGCCCAGCCCCTCACTAACGGTCGCTGCCGGCGAGGAGGCGGCGGCGGCGGCGGCGGCGATTCTCCCACCTCCCCCGCCCCGCCACGCACCGAGCTGAGGTGAGGCCGGGGCAAAGCATCCTCCCTTCCCTCATCCCCCCCGCCCCGCTCGCCCCTCTCCCCGCGCTCCTTCCTTTCACCCTCCGTCCCTTCCCCTCCTTCCCCCCTTCCCCTCGTCCTCCCTCGCGCTCCCCGATCCTCCTTTCCTTTCTTCTCTCCTTAGCCACCTTTCCCCACTCCTCCCCATCCCCCAGGCGCCTTCTCCCCGTGCCCACGTTTCCCACCCACCAGAAATAATAACCATCCGCTCCTTTCCTTCCTTTCTTCCTCTTTTTTTTTTGTCTTTTTTTAAAAAAAAAACCCGCAATTTTAATTCTCATCCAGAGGAAGAGGCACGGGGAGAGTCGGTCRCAGACAGAGATAATCCCCCGTCTTTAAAGAATGGGTTTGAATTAATGGTCATTCCGTGGCGTGCCTGCGGTGCGAAGAGGGGGATTATATTTAGGGAAGGAAAGGCAGGGCCGGGGGGGTGTTGCTTCACTGAGGCGTTCGCGTACCCCGCGTCGCTTTGGGGCGAAAGCCAGCCCCGTGTTATTTTCCTGGCTTGGCTCTCTTTATTCCCCTTTCTTCGGGGACCGGAGATTTCTTYCTCGCTCTTTATCCATCCGCCGCGCGGCTCCGTGATTTAYGGCCGCTGGTGCCGCTGCTCCGGCYGTGCCTGCGCGAGGAGCCGCCGGGAAGGGGGTCGGGGAGCGGGCGAGGGGCGGCCAGGGCCCCGGCAGAGCAGCTCTCCGCAGCCCCTTCTCTTCAGGCCTCTTCGTTTCCCAGACCCTTCAAGCCGCCTGCTCGGGTGCTGTGCGAGTTGGAGCGGTGTTTGCGTTGGAGTCCAGCCCGACAGGTCCCGCGTCCTGTCAAAGGATTCGCTCTGGTGGCAAAGGATGAAAGTTTGCAGAGTCGGAAATGCGGCTTTGTGTTTACGGGGAGCGCGCGGGGGGACGGCAGGAAGATTCGTGAAGGTTGGGCTGAAAAGCGACCGCGAAGAGCGGCGTGTGCCTGGCCCCGCAAGTTGGCTTKTGGGGCCGAAGAAGTTTTGCTCCACCGTGGCGCTGGTGGGAACAGCGTTGTGCTTTACCTGTCGCAAAACTTCTGCTGCTTCGCCTGTTTGGGAGTTTGTGTGTCTGGCATAAAGCGCGGCGATGGGCATGGTTTGGGGACTGCCAGTCTGCAAAGGGTGCTCGAAAGTAACTTTTGCACGTTTGCAGTAGTACGTAGCAGGAGGCATATGCAGCATGCACCTGCTCCTCAGCGTAGCAAAAGGGTGAATGTGTTCACTCTCGTCTTGCCGGTTGGGTGCGATGGCTATTTTCTTTATAAAGTGCTGCTTAGTACTTAAAATCTCTATGTGGCTGCTGCTGCTTCTCCTTCTTTTTTTTTTTTTTCCCCTCTCTTCATTAGCTGGGTAGTAASAGACCGTTTATTTGATAGCTAGGATGTTTCAGACAATTTCATCCTTTTTAAGCTTCCATTTACTGAGCTAGAAGTTAGTTGTACTTTGTCAGGAGAAATGTGTTTCAAAACCCCTGCTATTTCAGAAATCTATAGGTAATACAGCAGCCGATACTGTAGCAAAACTCTATCCGTCTGACTAACATAAACCCCTGCATGTTATGTGCTATCTTGGCATATATTCCCTAAGAAACGAAAAAACTTGTCAAGATTACAGGTAATACTGTGCATTTGGGAGCAGAGGGTAGATATGTAATGTAAACAGGAGCAGACTTAAACGATGTTGCTAATGAGAGCAATGGATCTTATGTACTTTGTGTCTATTAAAGTGTTTCTGGTTTTGTTTTTTTTGGTATATTTTTATGATTAATGTTATGTATTGTATCAGTCTTTATATATTCCAATTTGAACAGAATTCTTTCTAGAAGAGTAAAAGTACTGACTCGAAGGATGAACTTTTACAGTCAATTGTGAAATCATTGTTTAGGGACTACAACAGAAATAATACCACTTCAACTGTGTATAAAATATCTGTAGTTACATTGATGGGTTTTGTTGATGACAAAAGCCTCAATAGGAAAGCTCCGGAGGCTTCTCAGTGTTACTTGAGCCCTTATATGGAAATCAAAAATATGCATAAATTAGGTTTGCAAAGCTCTGTTTTAATATTAATATTGAATGTGTATGGTACTACTGAAATGCCTTTGAAAACTAAGAATATTCATAGACTGAGACTTTAAAGCCAAAGGAAGCAATTAGATCATCTTCTGCTGTGACTTCTTGACCATTATAGTCTATTGGATTTTATCCAGTTGTTTTTGAATGCAATGACTTGTATTTGGCTGAAACACATTTTCCAGAAAAAAATGGAATTTTGATTGGAAGATAGTAAGATGTGGAGAATCTACTATTTATAAAGTTATCTGGCCTCAGCTTCCAGTTAGTGGTTATTGCTGTGTCTTTCTCCATTATGCTAAAGAACTTGAAATATTCTGTTATCATGGATGTATTTATCTGCTGTAACCTAGTAATCTCTCTCTTTGTGTTTTTTTAAAAAAAAAAAAAAAAAAAAAGAGCACAGATGAACTTAGATTCTTTAAATTTGTCACCACAGGCATTTTCTTCACAACTTAATCACTATGACTTTTTTTCCAAATCCACTTCCATCTTTTCCACATTTTTGTAGAAATTTGAACAGGATGCAGTATTCCAGTATCTTGTCTCAGCAGTTTTGTGAGTTTAAAAATTACCTCTCCAGTGCAACTCTTCTGTTTATATAGCACATTTAAATATTAACCCTTTTGCCACTGCAGCACATTGTGAAAAGATTTGATTGCTGAAAGTGAGATCAGGACTGTTCCTTTCCACCAGAGTTCATTTTTTCTGTAGACTGCATTTCTTATTCGTAGCTTTATAACTTTGCTTGTGGCTTTATTTAAGAATATATTGCTTCTAGCATAAGTTGAATTTACGAAAAAAAGTTCTGACAGCTTTTTAACTGAGCTATGTAACATTTTGCCGATCTATGACTTGTGTAAATTTTGTCATGATTGATCAGTTGTAACATAGGCTTACACATAATTGAAGAAGTGTGTTTCATAGTAGTGGCTCCACCTTTGGGAAACTCCACATGAATATGCATTATATTGTGATGCATTCTTGTTGTCAGCTTTTTTTTTTTTTTCAGATGCCTGTTCACCAATTTTTAATCTGTTTAATTGATACTGTTTCATAATCAGACTGTCATAAAAGACTATATATGTGTACTGATATTTTTATCGATTGGAAGAGTATCAGTCTTATCACAGAATAAAATCAGATTCACTTAAGAAAACCTATTTTCATTAAAGTTACTCCCTACTATTTCTTAAATAGATCTTTAATGTTTTGATTGAGTCTCATATCAGATTTCCTATTATTTTACTCAGGACTTATGTTTAGCATTCTTTGAGACTCTTGCAATTTCCATTTTCAGAAATATTAAAAATTTGTATCAGTGGAATAGAGATCTCCTTAGACACTTCTTAAAGAACTCTCTTCTATAGTAACCATATTTGGTCTTGTGACTTAAATATGTGTATTCCAAAGTAATATTGTTTTAAAGCTGGTAGTTTTCAAACATTTGTTTACTAATGAACTGAAAAAGTATTTCATTCTCATGCGGTGCACACAAACCATCTAGCTTCTTTCGAAGTACCAAAGTACTTATTGAATGCACCTGCCCTTTCTGTACTATTAGGGTAGACTGCAGTCCCTTCTTAGTAGTGGGYCTTTATGATGGCTAAGATTTCTTTTGCTTGTGTGATGTCCCCTCTTTTCTTTTTTTTTCCCCTTCTGCCAAGAAGTGTYTTTAAGCTTTCCTATCAATTTTTTACACTTACTAATTCAAAATGTATGTAACTTTTTTATCTATTGATACTTTTCTTCTTGTTACATATGGCTCTTATTTCTAATAGCAGTACTTACTTAAATCTGTTTTGTTGCCAAATTCTAGTAGTTATGACAATGGCTTCTAGATTTTACATGCTGTTTGAACATGTGAGAATGGGAATTTTTTTGTGTGTGAAATGACACAGCCATACAATTCATTGTATTTCAGGGCAGAGTAGGCTTTTGCTTTTAGTACAACATGTCTCAAGGTTTGGCTAAGGAAAGCTTATCTATGTATTTATTTCCTCTATCCTTTGCTCATAGGTAGTACAAAACAGAGGAGAAGAATATTATATGTTATTTCTAAAACCAAAGTAGCTGCAAATATGCAGGATATCTCTACAGAAGCAAAGAATAACAATGTTAACCCCATACTAATTACTGTAGCATACTTAGGTCATAATTAGTTTGGGACTTTTTGTCATTCAGATCTGTAGAAATTGTCCCCAGAAAGCTAATTTGAGAGAAGATACAACAAGATTATGTAATAAAAACAGAATTAGGGTAGGGAAGGAGAATAAATGTGACAAACGGAAAGCTGTATGTTAGAGGCTAGCTCAGAGTTGCTTCTTGGCTAAAATAAGCTGTTTATTTCATATAAACACAACATTTGTTAGAATAAACTTTCTTGAAGAATTAAATATACTTTACTGTGTATTACTTGACTAGTTAAAACTTTTGCAAGACAGGACTTCTGTTTCCTGCAAAAGCCTACTGTGTTAGAAGTTACCTGGACTGCTGGTTGCTGTGTGGAGCTCCATCATTGGCATGTAAAGTCCTCTAGATGTATCAACAGCACGATGAACATGACTTTGATCATACTACTTATAAGTCTAGCTTGTCTTGAACCTTGAGAATAATTGTATTTATTAATTTAATGTAAATGAAGAAAAAATGGTTAATACTGCTATAGTAAATATGGTAAAGACAGGACAAAAGAAAGAAGAACAGAAAACAAGATTTGGCCTATTAAATGTAGTAGTTAATAAATAAGGTATTTTTGTACTCCAGCTTCTTGCTGTCTTATGGGAATTCATAATTTCTTGTTTTCAAAGCTATCCAGACTATTTTTACTTGGCAGTGACTCTTCCTACTTTTCTGGAGTTTAAAGCAGTAAAGTTGGATTCTTTTTGCATTATTATATGAATATATTTTACTGATTCTTATTAATTGTTGAGATAGGAAAAAAAACCTTATCCATTGAGTTTTTTCTAACTACATGTCCAAGAGTCATAATACCAGTTTATTGTACTGAATCTCTTGTTGGACAGGCCCAGTGCTCTACAGATGTGAATAAATTTTGTCTCAGGTTTATGGATAAAAGCTTTATGTCTCAGTTTTCATAAATGGTTTCCTTACCATTTTAGTACGTAAGAAATTACGTATTAAAATAATTAAAGTAAGAAAGTCCTAAGATACCTGATTCCAAACAGTGATTGTATACAAGAAGGCATTCTTGAAAGTTTCAAATGATGAAATGGATTCAAGATTGTACCTAAGTAATTGAAGAACAACTGTTCTAGGAATTGAAATTATTGTAACCATCACTTTTTGCTTGAAATCAAGGATTTTTATATTATGGTGAATTCTCATGTTTTGGGATAATTGGTTGGAGCGAGCAACTGAAGTTTAAAATTTCTTACAAAATGAACCTTCTTTCCCTGAATTGGGAACATCATACCCCTACTTGTTCCAAAACCCCATTTATTTCAAATTTATATCTTGTAATCAAAGTGTCTGACTTTACAGGAAAAAAAAAAAGTCTTTTCTTCTTGTTTTTCATTGGATGTGTTGACATATTATATCTTTCTTTGAAACACTTTAGTTCATTAAATCGACACCTACCATAGCAAGTTTTTCTTTGGACTATTTTTGAATAATTATTTTTTTGTCGTACCACTCCTTGCATTAGTATTTTGGTGTTGAGAACAGTAGAAAACATTTTCAGCATTGCTACAGTGAGTGTTCAAGTTTTAAAGTAATGAGAATTACTCAGTTAAGTGAAGCTGAATCCTTTAGTACAGTAAGAAGATTTCACATTTTTATGCTGAGAGGTGAAAAAGAAAAAAAAGCATTTTTTCAATTATATGAAAGAATTTCTATGTCCACATTATTTTAAAGCTTTATTTATAGATATTTCAATGTGTTGTTCTTACAGGTGTTACAATAATTATGTGTCGTTTCTCTCTCTGGTGTCATTATCCTTTTATTTGGATTTATGTAGTTTAAAAATAAGTTATGTTATGTAATACTTAGTTTACACAAGAATATTAGAAAAGAAGAAAATTTGAAAGTAAGCGGAACTTGTATCCTGAGTGTACGGAGAGTATAAAGAGAAAGTGGAAGTGGTTTCAATCAGGCTAGGCTCCCAGTTGCCCAAGTGACTGCTGAAAATGGGACTTAAGCTTTTAAATTACTTAAGCCTTTTTGGAAATGGATTAATCATTTTTGTCCTTTATTTATAAATAATTGACTCTAAATTTTAATACTTTATTATTTACTTGAGAAAGCCGCCCTTCTGTATTCCATTGAGTCTGTGCTTGTAGAATTATGTGACAATTTTTCCATTAAAGCCCATTTTACATTAAAGCTCCAGCAGAACAGGAGAAATTAAATCCCTCCTTTTTTTTTTTTTCTTTTTTTTTTTTTATGAAAAATGGATCAGTTGGAAATAGTTTATTCTTTATATTCTAAATGCAGAAACTGTGTCCATCCTGTGCAGAGCTGAGAGAACTGCTTCTATTGGATCTGTAAATCTATTCAAACATAAATGGAAGCTGCAAATTCAAATTTCTAAGGATTTGACTTTCAAGTTAAATTATGGAATAGAAATATTTCTGGCTTTGGTTTAAAATTTTAGTAGGTACTGATTTTTTTCCTATTGTAGTGTACCTTTTTCAAAGGAGCTATGCTAACAAACATTTATCTGACTTTTTTTTTTTTGTGCTTCACTGCCTCTAGAAGAACATTTTGTTGTTTGCTGCTTGGTAAAGTAAGATGTCCTCTTTAATGTTCTATAACATTTGAGTCAATTTACAGACTTTTAAAAAATAATTAAATAAATGGATAATGTTCTCTATGATTAGATACTTTCTTCTCTGGAAGATTGTTGAATAGTGTCTCCTTCTAATATCAAACATCAGCTGTGATAAATTGCTCATAGTCCCATTCATGGTCAGTTCTTCATATGAGTTCATATCTGTACCTTCACATAACCCCCACTGGATGCAATATTGCATCTGTAAGCAAGATGGTGCTAATGTACACACCTGAATTTTGTTTATGACCTGTATTGTATAATACAGTATTCGATTATTTTGTTAGATAAAATAAAAGAACCATAGTACACATTTTCTATGAGAAGGACTAGCCCTCAGGCTTAACTTCCTGAAGTTCCTTAACTTCCTTAAGTTTTTACCACAATAAAAATGATGATTTTATACCTTTTTATTATGCTAGAATCTTTAAGCAAAATAAGTTGCCATCTTGTCTTGATTTTGATATAAAGTTTATCAAAACTGTTCATAAATCCAAAGGTTACAAATGTTGACTGTTTAAATAAGACTGCTCAGACCTACCAATAAAGGTGTAAAAATGGCCAGTGACTGASATTTCAGGTGAGAAATATCAAGAGTAGAAAGGATGCATAATATAATATCTTTTCTACTTAATTACAGATGATTAAAAACCACCTGCATCTGTTAGTGCCAGCAGGGCCTGCATATAGCCAAGTTTGACTTTATCATCTAATTTTCCCATTTCAGAATAAGAATAGATTGT
The DNA here is from genome assembly GCF_003343005.1 of Rhea americana. NCBI lineage: Eukaryota > Metazoa > Chordata > Aves > Rheiformes > Rheidae > Rhea > Rhea americana. The sequence continues at coordinate 2,445,440 of NW_028186546.1, forward strand.
CAATCATCAATATTAGCAATCCTATTTGAAAACAATTAGCAGATTAAATTGAGAAGAGAATAAATTTGCTATTTGTGAAATCCATAAAAGTCAATTAATTTTATTCCTGCAATTAAAATCCACAGATGAATCTCTAAAATGAAGTTTTGGAGTTGCAGAAGAAACAACTGCCATTTGTACCTAGTTTTTATTTGATTAGGGTCAAAGTGAGCAGGATTCATATATTTTTATTAACAGCATATGAAATCATTTCTAGTTCTTATATCAATAGTCTTGAGTATTTAATATAATCAATCACACATGCAAATTCAGAATGACAGCTACTTAGTCTAATTTTAATCATATCTGTTATCTCTGTAATGTACCTTTCCAATGCTTAGATATTTTACAGAAATACTTCTAAGAAAAGTTGTCAGGAAGTCCTTGAATGAAGGAAGATGAGGCAGTGCAGGGAGAGGTTAAGAATAAATAGATTCATACTGATTTTTTTTTTTTTTTAATTGACTGGAAGCATTTTGCCCACGAAAGAGTTCAGGGGCCTCAGTGGTATGCAAGACTATTACTACTGCTCAGGTGAACTATTCATGATTTCAGTGAAATTCAATCCTATTACATTAAGTTGACAAAACATTTTGGACTTTGTGAATTGCTAAGTACTGTTTCCAGGCTATATTTGATATATAGCAACAATAGGAAAGTGTTCAAAAAAAGAGAAATACTGTTGCTATTCTAGGGTTTAATTTTACTTGCATATGTTAGAAAGAATTAAGTATATGGTTATAACAGCAAGCATACTGGATCCATGGATGTCTTTAATCTGCTCTTGCACTCTAGAGTGTTTTTTGTCCTTAAACGAAGGTTATATTTTATACTCAAATTCAAAACCTTRCATCTCGGACTTAGCCCTGCGAATAGGCTTGACAGGTGCTGAAGTTACACCCTCCATCTGAGATGCTGCATGAGACTTACTTCTGGTTGACAGGTCCTTCCTAACTTGGTCGCATCYGAAGGGTGGAGTCAACTTAACTTTGTTTTAATAGTTTTATAGATTTTGGGCTAGTGAGAATGATGCTGAAATGCACTGACAACATGAGTGTGCTCAGGTCTCCTGACAGCTTGGGTTTATTTTCGCCAAGTGGTTGACAGTCAGCCAAAAGAAAAAAAAACGAACAAAATTGCGTAGCCCAAGAACAGCTTCCTAGCTGATTTTTTTCCAAAAAAAACTTRGTCAGGACAAAGGGGAAACTGTAGAGATGACATTTTGAGGAAGTGGAGGGTGGGGGGAGGTCAGTTTTCTGTAATGACATAAAAATTGGGATATCTCATGTTCCTTCTCTCTACACTATAAAAGTATTGGTGATACTATGAGGTCCATTCCATTGCTTTTATAGGTCATGATGTCTTGAAGAAAGGTTCTTTGTACCACAAGGACTTTGCAGCAGTTGTGATGATTGAAGCTGTTCATGATCAGCCCTTGCAAGCTGATCCACAAGGATTTAAGTGTTTCCTAAATCAGAGAGGGAGCAGGAGAGACTCTGTAGTCTGGTGACTGGTGGCTACAATGAATTGGATGTTTCTCTTTTACATTTCACGTGAAGATTTTTTTTATTAGGATGAAACCGAGGTGATATGAGAGAGAATTCTGAAGTTTAGAATTTTTATCTATTTTTTTWAATTTCCCACCTAGTCTTAATTAGAAATGAATAAAAATACTTATAATTGAGCTCACCTTTTGGCCGTTCCAGCTGGGATATATGAAATAAAAACAAAGCATAGCTGCTGTGGGGAATATAAATTCAAGGAAGACTTCAGAAAGCTTCATATATTGACAGGCCTCTTATCTAAGAGGATAGTGTCTGTATAGAAAAACATACCGTTCCTTGAGTACATGACCTTGTCTTTGCACATAAAAGGCATCATATTGAATCTTAGTTTTAACACTATCTTCCCATAATACTCCTTCTGTGGTAAATTAAGTGCCTCAAATCTAAAACAYGTTTCCTTTGTCTAGTGAAATGCACAAAATACRAGAGAGACTTTGCAATGGTGAAATAGAAAGGCTTATTTTACGGGGGCCTCTCCCAACATCTTAGATAATTTTTGGGGGGCTTTATATCTAAGGAACTGGATTGGGAATTAGGATTAAACAAAATGAAATCTTGGGTCCATGAAACTAATGACAGAATTTCCATTAATGTTGCCAAGATCTTATTCAACACTTCTAATGCTAGCTCTGTCTTTGACTCTGTGGATTGTGCCTGTATAATATAAGTGTAGCAGTTAGGAGTCCTGTGTTACAGTGATGTTAACTAGCTTAAATCTCTGGAAATTAGGAYGTTTACCTGTGTTACCTTGCAGAGCTGTCCACTAAATCTGATCTTTGTATCCTATTTCTCAGCCGCTGCAAATATGCAGTACATTCTGCTTAAATTTTTATATTAATGAGCTACTTTTTGTTCCTACTTTTATCTAAAGATAGCTTTTCCTCTGAAGTGAGAAACTAGTTCTGTCAAGGGAGGCAAAATAAGACATTGCAGCTGGAGTTCAGTTGTCTGCACGGAGGCTTGTGCCACCGTGGATGTCTGAGAGCGTTCAGCTTGCTCTTCGGTTAGGTCATGGGTGTCTCGTAGGCCCTGTACTGTACCTGCTACTGCTGTGTCTTGCTTCTGCCCAACGTGCTGAGGTACAGCTCATCTCAGAGCGACAAAAAACACCAGCAGAGTCTTGAATTATTTGGTGATTTTCATTAGATTTCTCTGTAATAGTGCTAACCAGGGTGGCAGGAGTGTCATGAGATGAATGGCAATTCTTCATTAGCCTTTCGTGTGGCGAGGTGCATTAAATAATTACGAAGTTTGATGAGAATAGTGACCTTTCAGAGATCACTCGGAGAAGTAGTGGAAGTAAGGAAAGCTATGAATGTTGTCTTAAATGATTGGAAAGCATATTGTAGACGTGTGTATCCAACATGCAGAACATCCTCTGTGAGGAATCTAAACTCATTGTGAGATTGTGTTTCTAAACCCAGAGTGTACTAATGAAAACATTATATAATATATAATATTATATAATGTAGAAATTATAAATTATATACTAAATATAATTACTCACAGCATACATTATTTTATATATAATATGTAAAATATTTTATAAAACATTATATGCAAAATATTTCAAGATTTGTGATCATTGTCAGTATGTTAGAAAGGATTTATTATTTGTTTCTCCAAGGCAATTTYGATGTCTGAAGACTAGCTAAAGCATTTTTTTTTAATTTACCAAATAAAATAAACAAATTTGAGAAAGGCATGCAACCACTAAAAATTACTGCATCTCTATAGTGGTGCTGCAGAATCCAGTCCTTGCACTTGTTCAATCACTGTTGAAGAAAGTGTTGTTTTTCTAGCCGTATTTATCGACATCCTCTAATTTGAAAGTTTTTTTTTTTTTTAAAAAAAGTACACGTTACTTCTCTTAAAGAAAATGTTTGTCTATTGTTAATCTTAAACCTTAGTCCCMAAAGTATATAGATACGTAATTACAAATAAATTAATAAAAATTATGTATGGCCTTTTTTTTAAAGGTATTTGAATGTGTTAAAATCAAGTTATGCAAAATACAGTGAAAAGATGAAAAATAGACAACTTTTATTATTTAATTATTGTTTATTATAATTATGAATGCTTTAGGGGATTTTTTACTATTTGTTATAGTAATCAAGAGTTCCACTGCTACGTTATTTTTTATGCTTATGTTCTGTTCTAAAGCAAAAGAAAAATGTAGTTTAAGAGCTCTGTGAGTGTGTGTGAAAACTGTTAGCAAATGCTGATCATTGTRGTGAGGCCTTATTAAAATATAATCTATTATTCTATCATATTTGCAGTTTTTCAAGACGTCGGAATGTCAAGAGATGCTTTTTTTTTCACTACAGACTTTCTCAGAGTTGCTGTAATCCAATATTTATCTTCTTACTGCTATTTTTGTTACTGCTTTTTATGGGGAAGGTTTGTGATTTGATAAACAGGTCCGAAACATTCAACAGGGCTAAATAGAATATAATTCTGTTTTCCATGTAGATAAGGACAGAAATACATGGATAAAAATCAGCCTGGCCTCTTCTCTACACTTCAGAACTCTCCTCCATGGCTGCATGAACCTTCGGGAAATGGGCCATGTTATCTTTAATTTGATAAATAATTAAAATTCTCTCTGCGGTTATTTTCATCAACAGCATGGTTCTAGATCAATTTGTGAATAGTATATCCAGCCTGATGTATTAAAGCTGTGRTGCCTCCATCCTAGCTAAAAGGAAACCTGGTCATCAGCTGGTYGTAGTCGTTAAGACTCATTTTTCTTTCTTTTCGCGCATCCTTGCAGCGTATGAGTAGGACCTTATCAGGTTAGCCACGTTTGTTCTGTGGCAAGCTGTGCATTGAATGAGGGAGCTTAACAGTTTTTACAGGCTTTAAGCTTATTTTACGCTGTGAAAACCCTTGAAACTATAACATACATGTTACACATTAGCTGTGTAGATAGTTTCAAGAAATTGTCTTAAGAGAGCTTCTTTGTCACTTACAGCTTCAGAGGGTAGGGCCATGTTGTCCTTCRAATTAAGCAACGTGTGCTTTGTGATCCTTGGTGTTTTCCCGTGTACCGAATAGCATAGTGACCATTTGTTGCCACTATTCAGAATGTGGGTTTTATTAACTGTTTTTGAGATTTGCCCCCGAAGTTTTAACCAGATAGGTGCTTGTTCTAAAATACCAGCTCTGTTTTCTGGGACTGTCCCTGTCATGTCTGGATTTTGCTACCTCAGGTTCCGTGTGATGGTACTTCTTGTATTTGTTTGTCTGATTTGCTTAATTTTAAAAAAAGAACAAGTCCATACTACAGTTATTTTTGAAATGGCGCAAAAAATGACTTTCTTTGAAATGATGACAATGAGCTGTTTATCACCACAAACTGTGTTTTTATTTCCTTCTGTTCAGAAAGTAGTGATTTGTCTGAATTTTTAGTGTGGTTCTTAAGTGAATAATGATGTAAGAGGCTTCTTATAAATGTAGTYATTTATATGAGAGAAACTGTTCAAGCTTGCTTTATTTATGGAGGCGAAAAATGGCTATGGATTGATATAATTTTTCTTTCTCATCTTCTCTGATTTAATTGATTTTTTTTTTCTCCACAGTGAGTGCTAAATATGATTGTGACTTTGTTTTAGRTGCTTAGAAACAACTTGGACCATTTCCTTAAAGAAAATGGTCAGCTTCAGACCTAACCTCTTAAAGGCAAACTTTGTTCGCTCATGGCCTTTCCTTTTTAGCAGACCTGATGTCATGATATATCTTAAAAGTAGTAGTATTACTGGCATGCGCTTTTCTTCATTCCTATGGTTTTACCYCACAGCAATTAAGAGGATTATCTGCCACTTTGTCCCCCTCTGTTGACTTCACCTCTGGTAGCAGTCCTCTCCTACAGCTCTAAGACTCGAGCCTGGGTCTGGACTCCCGAGTATACTGTGATGTGAACCCACTTTGTGCATCCAGTGCCTTTGATTGCTGCAAAATCTTTAATTCTGCCACGGCAGTGTGCAGTCGCTGGTAGGAAGAGCATGCAGACAGCATTCTTAAAGTATTGTTAACCATTAACAGTGAGAATAAAGCAAAGATGAAGAGGATTTTATATCAATAAAGATCTCTCCTATCTAGAGCCAAGAATGACTTTTTTTTTTTTTTTTTTAATACATATACTGGCAGGATTTGGGAGTCTTTGTCTGTAAACAGTTTCTTAGCAACAGCTGTCTGTCCCCTGGAAAGAATGTCACTTTTTATCTATCATGAGTTCTTGTTCTGTTGAATCTTGGATTTTTTCTGTAGCCCTTGTGTCCAAATCAGTACCCAGATTAGGGGAAGGTTGACCCAGTCTCCTCAGGGATGATGGTTCTTCTGCTAGTAGCCACCTAAGGTTCACTGAGGTGTGTTTGATGTTAAATCGCTATTTGCCTTATCATTGCTTTTCCAGCAGCCTTGCTGTCACAGTCCAGCACTATATATTGTTTCAGTGCAATTTTGTAAACATTATGAAAAGATCAGGTTACCCTCATTTCTATTTCTGTTTAAATCCAAGAGATGATAAACCAGAAACAATGAAATGGAATTTTTAAGCTAACCTGTTTTAAACTGGTTTTGAGGCAGAAATCTGGTTTTCCCCACAGCACAGCAGGTCTTTTCCTACATCAGGACTTGAGAGATTCTGCTTCGAAGAATGGGATAATTCAGGAAAAAAAAGAAAATGGGATACCTTTCTGATCAGGTTTTTAGAGCTTTTCTCTTGTTGCTGCCTGCAGCTCATGTGACTAGTTTTCAGGGACTTGTCTGCATCAAATACCTGTTGATAACTTGCATCTATATGTCAAACAGTGGCATGTAGCAAGGAACAGACCTAAACCTTAGCCAGAGTAAATAGGAAAAGAAAGGTAAGGGGTAGGGTAATCTCCTTGGACATTATAAACTATTGCAATTGGTTTTRAACAAAGAGGTCATTTGAAAATAGCAAGCTTTTTCTTTCAGCCAAGGAGCTACAGTATGACTTGAAAATGGCTATAGGAAGTTCTAACTGTCTTGCAATTGATACACCTTACCTGGTCTTAGCTGAGACTGCTTTTGAGATTTGGAAATGCTAATCTTGTGGACAGGAAATTCTGTACCAAAGGGCATTGGAGTAGAATTGTCATAAACTCATTTAATAGGAGATGAGGAAGAGTAGGCTGGAATCAGTCTCCATTATATTCCAAATAGTCATAAGACCGTATGAGAGGGATTTTTTTTCTGCATTATTATTTTATGACTATATTACATTTAGAATTTTTCTTCTGATGTCTATGCTTAGTTTAATTCTGATTTTTTTTTTAAGAAGCTAGGAAGAAATCCATATCCTAGCTTCAGAAAAGCAGCCTTCAAGAAAATACAGTGCATGCTACCTGCAGAAAATGCTTGAACTATTAAGTGTACCAGTTTGATGCAGCAGTTTGTGATTTGTTTTTGCCAGGTCTGTGAACTAGCAGATCAAAAGGATGCTTACATGTTGATCTTGAGAAGCCATTCTCTAGAGTTTGGGGAAGCAGATGGGATGTTTTCAGTTTCCTGCAGATTCAGGAGAAACAAGAGTTGTCTCATCAATTACTACAGCATGTCTGGGCCCAACTGTGTATATTGTACCATGTATTTTTAATTCTCCCCYTTTTTTCCTATCTGTGACTATTTCAGTTTGAAAAGATAGTCTTCTACTTGTACTATCAGTCCCCTTAGAGAAATTAAGCCTGCAGATGGTGGAATCAGTTAGATCTGATGAGTAGTCGTAGCTGATAACATAGGCTGTAGCATGTGGCCTGATTTAAGGGCTTTGTAGAATTCTTTCAGCCCCAAAAGAAGGAAAATCATAGGTCTTTATGTCTGAGTGCTTTCAAGGAAAACGGAGGAAGCAGACATTCAGAGAATTCTGTTATGGTGAGAAGCTGTCATGTTTCTTACAGCTGTCTTTATTTCTTCCTCTCTGTTTTCTTTGAAATTCAAAACTTTCTGCTACGTACAGAATGGAGAGTCAATAGGTAATTGCAGTATTTTACTGGGAGCAGCTTCCATGTAAGACACACAAGTGGGTAGAAAAAGTTCTGTTTTGTGAAAGAGAGATCAGATGCTTTTGTAYTGAATTGGGAAGCAAGAAAGAAAAGGCAGTTTAAAATACTAGTGCATTTAAGAAATAACACTAAATTAAAAAAATGCTGAGTAGGAAAACAGGATGAAAATTGATCTTTTGAAGAACTTTCTGTGGTAAGGGCAATAAAACTGAGATTTGTTCCTTCTTCCCTTTTTAAGAGCTGCATGGGTGGCTTCTTGTCAAATAACATAAAATGGAATGTGAGGAAGATTTGGACTAATTTCTCGGTATTTTACTGTTTTCAGCATTCTCCATTTCATTTTGGCCAYGAGTACTGTATTGTTTTAAAAGTCAGACTCAGTTTTCGTGGCTTTGTTTATATCGTGTATAAATGAAACAGTAACCTCAGTGAATTGCTATCAATAATTGGTTGATATTTCCCTCCAGATTTGGGCCAAATTTACTTGATAATTTCTCTTCCATGTAGTAATACTTTCTCATCATTATAATTTCTCTGTGATTCTGTGAGACATAGATAAATCCCAGTGAAAATATGTATCTGTTGCTAAATATTCTTTTCTCTCAAGTACAGATAGAATTCTATTCTATGCAAGTGCTTAGTTTATATATTAAAAAAAAAAGCGCTTTTCTGTTTTCTAAGCAAATTATTGTAGCTCTATTTACTGTGTATATTAACAAAATGTTTGGAGGCTGAAGTGAACTAATATGCAGTGAGTTATTTTCTATTGAGAATAAAACCCAATACACTTGTGAATAGAATCCTGCTTTGTGAATACAGCATGTAGTTYGTTGCTATTATGTTGTTATTATGTTCTTTTCCCTTTTCATATGTTTCTGCTTTTAAGAGRTGTACTAGTTAAGGTTTTAATTAGACTTGTGAAGTGGTCTCTCACTTATTTATAAATCTAAAAATGTTAGGATGACTTGGATGTAGTAGAACCTTTTTATGACTAAGAATATCTGCCTTAAGTGTTTTGAGTCACTTCTGGAGTTGCCTCCATTGATAATACTTAAGGAATACCTAAACCTAGATGCAAGCACCTAGAAGTTTAAAATTGAACTGTGAATCCCCAAAGCTTAACAATGCTCTTTCTTCTAGCACTTTGACAAGCTGCTTATTAGTAAAACATAGGATTTGAGCAGAAATGTAAGTTGATCTGATGAAATAGATGAAATGCAGAAGTCTAAATAAGTCTGAATGTACATTGATTTGTATTACAAAGATTTCTGCAATTCTTTGTGATAACTTTAAAGGTGATGGTTGCAAAGTTAAGAACAAAATCTAGTATTCACTTTCTAACAGTGGTTGAAAACATAGAGGATGTATTGAGTGTTTCTTATTTCATCCTMGCCTTCAGTACTAGCTGTTTATGGATTTCCTGAGTCTCAAGGTAGCATCTGGACAACATTTTTTTAATTAAGGACAGATGTATTAATGTTTCTCTCATTAATGTTACCTTCTTCGTCTCTGAAATGTCTGATTGCAATTGGCTCCACAAATCTGAGGGAAGAAGTACTTCCTTTTAAATACATTTAAGCCTGATGACTGAAAAAATTATTAAGTGGTTTTAAGTTCTTGTACCTTATAAAATTCTTTGACATCACAGTTCTATTCCCTTTCTCCAAGCTGTTTGTTTTTACCTGAATTTTAATTTTCTTCTTTATGATTTTATATTGAAAATTGAAGATTGAAGTCTGTTCAGACTCTGTTCATATGGAAACTGTTCAATGCCTCTGATCACTGAGACTTTAAAGATTGTTTTGGAGATTGAAGTGTACATAATATTAAAGATGTGGATGTGTCATAGATTTCTACAGTGGCAAACTGATATTCTTGCTTTTTCTCCTGTCTTTTCCTTTCCCAACCAAGACTATACAGAACCGCTATTTTTTTAGAGTATTTCCAGTTCTGACTGCAAAATTTCATTCCCGAGTAACTGCTAACTTCAAGCCCCTCATTTTATATTTAAGATAGGATTGCTTTTCTCTGTGTATTGTGGTTTTCTCCATGTATTGTACTGTATTTGCAGTTGTGAAAAATGTAATTTCGTTTGCCACTTTTCCRCCCCATTGCCGTGTCTTGTAAGATCTGCAGTTTTGTGTAGTGAGATTTATATTGGCGTATTTTGAATGTATTTCTATTAGCAAAAAATCACGTCGTTGCTCCACCCTCTTTTTTCCAAATCATAGATGAATGTGTAAGTCAATACAGATTCCAGTCCACATTCTTGGGAGACCAACTTCACCCACGCGGTCGCTTCCTTCCATCTCTATAAGAACTGAGTGATGATTTTCCTGTTGAAAGGGACACTGGTAGAAGTCCTCTCAAACTGTCCAGGCAGTCTCTTAGGACTGCTGAGGAGCAACATGCAGCTAAAGGTCCATGTGCTGGTTTCCTAGGACAGAATAAGTATTGAGGTGAAATTTAAGGCTGTGAAGTAGAAAAATGAAGATTAGGATATTTATAGAATATCCTGAAATTCCGAAAACTTTGTAATCTCCTAGAATGAGAAAGAAGTGAAGTAATCTGAATGTCTARCATTCAGGGCACAGAACATAAATAACTGAACAAAACACGTATGCTTCCACACAAAATGAGAGGGCTAAAAGAACAAAGGGACCAGGATGCTAAGCTTCAGGTAAGGGTATTGTTGCAAATAGTGTAGTGACAAAAAATCAGTGTATGGAATAGTGATACTGTACAAGTTATATAGGGAAGACAAAGAAAATCTCACGCTGTGGGATTGTGTTTACTCTTCCATAAGACTTAGATTCTGGTTAGATAAGCGRGGTGGGTAATATAGTAAGTATTCATATGGGCTGAAGTTCTGTGACAAGAAAGGAAAAAACACAGTAATGACGGGACAGAAGTTGTCTGCCCAAAAACTGCTTTATTGAGCTGCTAGCCAGGGAATCACAGAAGAGGAAAAGCAACTCATGGTCCTGAATAATACATAGGACCTATCTAAAGCCRTTACTAGTGAAGACATCTGAAATAGTGGTCAGACACATTTTAGTTCAATTTCTTGTAGGAGGTCGGGGAGGGGGAAAGCCAAATTCGCTGTACTAGTGTTTAATCTGAAAAAGGAAACTACACATACGGGGATACATACTTAAAAGGAAATTACTTTTCTAAGTAATTTCCTTTTAAATAAAAAACCCCCTAATTTTTAAGAAAATTTATATTGGCTTTAGAAAAGGTATTCTCCAAATAATGTGCAAGTTTTCAAAATATTATAAAGGAAGCCAAAAATAATTCTGTAAAAGTGTTCAGGACAAGAAGAGTAATAATGAGTCCATTTCAAATTCTTTGGAAGCAAGAAGCCTTTCAGACGTTGGCAGCCAGTAGATAAGTGAGGTAGAAAAGGTACAGTCAAAGAGCATGTGGTCCAGCASAAAAGCTAAGGAAATTCTGTGTATCTTTAATAACTTTGAAGCAACTTACAAGAGTTTCTTATAGAGGAACTTACAGGAAAGGTCTGTCTGACACAAAAGTGTTAATTAAAGATGTTTTAGAAGAAATAAATACAATTATTAATAGCAGGGCACTAAACTGAATGATATTCAACAAGCTTTTTTTCCTTTTCTTATGTTTGGTCTCATTTACTGTCCTCTGTTTCTCGGATACAACAGCTGGCTTAAGTGATTGCTTCCATACCCCAGTTCTTGGATAGTCGTTATCTGATTATTTTTGTTAACATTCAATGTACTGTCTTGTTTGAAATGGTATATAAGATGACAGTTTGACTTTTTTTTTTTTTTTTTTTTACTTACTTAACATCCCATTGTATTCTTATAGCAAAAGTATTTGTATTCTGTTGAGGTTCCTGGAGTAGTATATTTGCCTGATGACCTGGAAAGTTTCATTGCTATTTTCAAGTTTATCTAGGTTCCTTTGTTCTCTTAATGCGCATAGAGATTATTTTTTCAGACACATTGATCAAAGATTCACCATCGAGATGGAAAATTTCTATGAAAAGAAAAGTTCTTCTGTGAAAAAATTAATCTGAAGTTRGCTAAATTGATTTCTTCCTTAAAAAGAATTAACTCTTTCAACTCCTGTTTGTTTACCTATTAGACTTCCTTTAGCTTGTATTTTAAAATTAATCCTACAACAAGTCATTTTTAAATTAATGCCATCATAATTTTCAGATCTTTATAGATTTCTGTAAGAAGCTACTTTATATTTGTCCCTTTATATTTAAATATGTTTTCTCAAATTCAGGAGAAAGCAAAAGTCTTCATTTTGCACATTAGATGTATTGGTTTCCTCTGTGGTCAGTACAAATAGTACTGCTAATCACTTGGACAGGTTGTAAACATTCCAAAATATAACCCTGCATTTACTGTACCTTTTGTCCTGGATTTAAAGGCATAGGAAACACTTATTGCAGTTAAATATCAAAATACATACATTCTTTTTTTCTGTGCTGATGTTATTCCCTTCTATTTTGCTACTCTTGAGTCTTTTCAGATCCATTATGAAGAACCCTGTTTCGTTCTGCAATTGGTACCTTAGGATCAGTTAGAAAAGAAGAAAAAGCTTTTAATTCTTTAAAATGTCCTAGCACAGACAAGAGAGAACCTCCTGTAATAAACCTCAARCTTTTTTCTGTGTTGAATTGCAATTCTCTTTAATTCTTTTTAAATTTTTCATATAAAATCTTAAATATCTATTTGCAGAACTTAGTAATGCAGAATCAAAACGAACCTGAGAATAAAATAGTTTGATCATATGGATATGGCCGTTATGTTTCCAGATTAATCAATTTTGAATATTCTTATTTAAATAACTGGCAATGTTTCTATGTATCCCTGGAACTGTACAATCTGTATCCATGTGTGTTTTTATATAAATGTTTACTGGTTCAAAAAGTACAATTGTAGAGTGATAGATATTTTAAGGATCAAGCACTGTTCACCAGGTCTGTTTATGTAAGAGMGCTAAAAAGCTGCCTTATTTAAATTCTACTTTTTCTTCTGGCAGATAGATTTTTCTGACTTTTCAAGAAGGTCAGCCKTTCTTTTCCAGGGTGGAATCAAGATGAGGACAAGCAAGTTGATTTGCTTTTGTGCATTTGTTTGACACCCTTTTGCTCTGTCCCTCTGCTCAAGAGCACAGATTTACATCTGCAAAGCTAAGTATATYCTCTGTGCCTTTCATAGTGTGGTTTCACAAGACAAGTACTATCCTACTTCTGGGTCCAAATGGCTGCAATCAAGGCAGTTTCTAATCTGTGATGATTGCAGATTTCTGTGAAGTCAATGGGTGTCCTGAGCATCCTCTCAGGGGTGGAGACTACTGAACAGCTTTCYGAGGGTAGCAGCCTTCCCGCCAACTCCTACGAAGTTGCTGTCCTTTTTTTGTCTGTTTAAAATTCATGTGCTCCTGGCTTTTTAAGACTGATTTTTTTTTTCCCTCTCTGATTTTTATGTTCGTGATTCTTTCACCTTCAGTCAATAATGGGCAATCCTGTGTGAATTGAAAAACCTGCAGTACGCAGATGTCTGATGGCAATCTTTCTACTGGAATGTTCCTTCAAGTCAGTTGTTTTCAAAGGAGAAGAAAATTGTTCATTATAAATATATTTAATAAAATCACACCATTCATTGAGTTTTTGCTGGCTTGCCTTGGGGGTGTGAATAAAAACATGAACAGCTTAAACATGGTRTCACCTCTTTCAGTAGTACTGTAAAAAGCATATAAAGCTTTTCATTACAGTCTTTCCGTTTTCAGAGTTTATCTCACCTACTAATTTACTCATTATAGGAATAGTACACGGAAGGTCCATGTTGTACCAATCAAGTTTTATTTGCAGATAAATGCTCTCCAAACAGCCTTTCAGCCYGTTCAGGAAGATATGCAGTTAGAAAAAATTGCATTTAAAAAATCCAAAGCCTTTKTTGGAATAGAAGGAAATTACTTTTTCCTCATCATAAAGAGAACACTAATCTGGTTAATCTGGACTTAAGTATATCCATAGTATTAAAAGAAAAAATAATTATTGGAAAATATTTTGAAGGGGGTAACAAATCTTGAAGAGTTCATTTTAAACTTCAGTATATAATTATATACATATGTCCTTTCTTATTTTTTAAGTTCAATATAAATTGATTACCAACATCTATTTGTTAATCTTGGAACAGGTTATTTTGCTCTGTTTCATCTTTGTTATCATTGTTTCTTCCTTTCACTTCATATAGCTCTGTCAGTATGGCAGGAACTTGATCTGTCATGATTAACATTATGCCAGTGCTTCCAGGTTTAATTTCTGTTTCAAAAGTATAGGGACAGAAAAATAAATTAAAAAAAAAGTAGAGAACTTTGCCTTGTAACTGTCATGCATGTGTCTGATGAAGAGTTTTATGATTTTTTTTGAGAGGGAAAGAGAGGTTGGTTTTTGTTTAATTTGGTACCTTTGATTTCAAGTTTTGGACAAACATACTCTGTTTGTGCTAAATGCTATGTAAGCATCCCACAAATAGTCTCTATGTGTAAAATGAAATACAGCAGCTGAATTTAGGCAGGTGAAGCACACAAACCGAGTTAGTACTGACCCGCAAGGTAAGGCACGGTGACAGCCTCCCAGCCCAGCCACTGCTGAGTGCCTCTGCGTGGCGCAGCCCAGGGGAGTACTAGGAGCAATGAAGCGGCCAGTGTTTTCAAGAATTTCATCGCGAGTGTGAAGGGCAGTTTTGGAGAAGGTGCGAAGCTACTTGTTCAACAGTTTAGCCAGCTGTTGTGTGGGACGTTTGTAGCAGAGGTCAGCTTTCTGTTGCTGAAGCCTTATTTTCAGTATTTCCTTTAGCTCCAGGGCTAGCTTAAGCAGGCAGTGCTGATCATTCTCACTCGGTAGCACCTCCTGAGCTTTGCTGAAGTAACTGTTTGGGCATAGCTGGTCTGGGTTAAATTAACTTTCCTTTTAAAAAATGCGTATTTTAGACCTGGATCGTTTTTCTGGTTTCCTCTGGTTCATTATATGCTTGAGCAAATACTCATGTGAACATAACTCGGAGCATAGTGTGGGGATAGGAAGAAAYGGTGAGGGATAGGTAGATGCTGCTGAAATTCGCTGCTGCAGAAAGGCTCATTAAATGATAGCCCTGTAGGTGTCTATAGTAAAGCTGTAAAAAGTTTTGAGGAAGAAGGCAAGGAGTATGATGCAGAAGGGTGGTTTAATGAAAGAATTTCAAGAAAGCATCAAGTTCACCAAAACCAAAATTATCTTTGTAATAGTTTCCTGAGTGCATAGGATAGAATGAGATTGCTATTAACAGAACGTGCGAAAAATTGGATGCAGGATGATGATATYGAAGAGGGGGGAGGAGGAAGCTATGTAGCTTCAGCTATATGGATGAATCAGAATGAAATAGGAGTGAAATATCTGCAAGATTTAGGTGTAACTTGGATTGGAAGACATAGAAGGAAGTCCAAAAATAATACCTATATAACAAGACAGATTACAATTATCCAGACATAAGATATAGAAGCCATATTATTTTCTTCTATGCCTTCTCTGGTTTCTTGGTAAGTGCTGTAAAATCTGAATACTGGGAATGAATGCAGCTTGKCAGTTCTGTTGTTTCCCATATGACCCTTAAAACGTTTTAGTCATTACTTTTCATAATATTTCCACTTTTTTTAGAAGCAGCCATTCTTCTTCTTTCTTGTTTTATGCCTTTCAATTTTATTATATTGAAACTGTTTTCTTGAATAGGCTCAACTTACCAAGTGGCTTAGGTTTTGTGGCTGAGCCGTTTTCATCGTTGTCTGCTTATCTTTGTAGTGTTTGCAATTTTTATCACTTTACCTGCTGCCTCCCCTGCCCCGTTCTCTTCTGTAGAAAATACAGGGTGCTTGGGAAAATATTTTATTCCATGTAATGGATTGCCTATCTGAGGAGGCTGAGAAATCATCTACCAAGAAACGATACCAGCATCTAAACTGATTCTCTTGAGGTAGATAAACAGATTATGGTAGACAGGCTTTTGTGTTGGAAAAGCCTTGTTAAAGYCTTTGAAATCTTGAAGTGCAGGTATTCTTAAATGACTTTTTTGGTTTTTGTAGGAAAAAAAAMCATATATATATCCTCCATCTATACAGTAAATTTCCTTTTGTGGTGTGAGGTCTTAGCAGTGACCAAATCCTGTGCCTATTATTACATTCAAAAARTGCTTTTATTTGGTTTATTGAAAAGTATCCTTATTTTATTTTTTCCTTTCTGGTTAAAATAAATCCTTCTTAGTATTTAAGTGATAGTGCTTTTTGTACTGTTTTAGCAAACTTACCAATTAGAATAAAGTTGCAAGCCTCAGAGTTGAAAAAATAGTGGTAGTTTAAAAGCTRGTAGTGTTTTCTATTCTTTGGTAGGTTTTATGAACAGTTGCTAGCAGAAAAGTGACATAACCAATTTCTGAATGGTAGTCAGGAATCCAAACTAGTCAGTTCATAGATCAGTTCCCATTCAATTGTATCTGAAATTTCTTCCCATACCTTCCTCCACCACTTTAGTTTTGACTCCAACCAGCAACAGTTATGTTAAGTTRTGCATACTGGAATTGCTGCAACATAACATAGCTCTAACTGCCCTGCCGAGTGCAGACAGTCTGTGCTCAGCTGGTTCTTCCTAGCATGTCTGGATTTAATAAGTATCTAACATGAATTAGTAATTGGAATAGTTTTTAAAAAAGTTATTTTATTTAGAGTTTTGTTTTGACTTCTGATTTGCAGATCAAGGTAGTTCTTCAAGAAAAAAATGGTTTTGAGAGATTTTTGATTGGGGTAAAGTTTGGGTGAGCAATCTGGGAATGCTTTAAGTATCTTTACATGTTAAATTTTGCTCTTTTTTGCTGTGGATGTAAAGTGTTTTTTTTTTGATTGTTTGTTTTTTTTTTTTTTTTTTTTTGAAATGAAGACCAAAATTTTTAAATAATGTCACAATTTTTCTGCTAAAAAGAATGGACAGCAATCACATATCTTTAAAGAAATGTGATATTACCATCCAAAATTCAAGAAGTACATATTTTTCTGTGGTAGCTTTCCAAAGTAMTGTTAAAACTGTTTTATTGCCCGTAATCTGCTCTTTTTCTGTTTATAATGACACTCTTGTCAGGATTATATTTGATTTCTATAATTGTCATTATTAAGATGGATCCCTTGTTTTTCAGTCAGGCATTTAAACCAACTTCTCTTCTGAAAGCCTCTTCTCCCTTCGGTTAGTCTGTTTATTGAAGGAATCAGCAGTCCTGTAGAATATGCAGTTTATGAATACATAGTGATTTTTATATACTAGGGAAAAAAATATTAGCCACCTTYCTTTCTGCTCTGGTTATTGCTGTTTGAACGTCTCCGCTCTAGCGGCAAGGGGAAGGATTTCCGTGGCCGATGTGACTGCTTGGTAAATGGTTGTTTTACAGTGGTTTAGCCGCTCTGGATGGTAACCTGGCACTGGAGAAGAATGTACTCTGGAGATGCGTGCCGCTGAGTTCGTGATGGCACTGCAGTTAGGGGGGCTGGCGTTTCTCCTGAGTCGGAAATGCAACCGGCTGGCGGCCCGGGTATGAGAACAGGGAGGAGTGGAGACGGGGGTGAGGACTGGGAGGAATCCGGCTCGTCTCCACGTAGCAGTCCGGTGCAAAGTCYTCATTCCACGAAGAGAAAGCGCTCAAGGCAATCCTCCTGGTTTCCTAATAACGCTCAGCCTTCCTCCGAAGCAAGGCTTGACATTGCGTTTGTACCTCGTGCGCAGCTCAGTTTTAGGATCTGGGAACATTTGTTGCATGTGGAAGTTTTTGGAAATTTAGTTTATTGGGGGTGGTGGTGGTGCTGGGGAAATACAGTTTAACTGAATCTTCTGGCTTGTGAAAAATCTACCCAAAAGACATCATCCTCCACTCCCAACATTTTGGGGAATGCTCTTTCTTCTGTTTCAAGCTTTGGGGCTGCTGAATCTCAAACTGTTGAAAGTTGGTTTGATAGACCTTTTCCCCTTCAATCAGGTTCTGTTTTAGGAGTTCAGGGAATCATTCTTGTTAAAAATATTTTTCCTTCCTACTCTCAAAATAATGCAAGCCAGCCAAAATCAACATGAGGCAAAGAGTAAACATCATTCTAAAAGGCCAAACAGAAATTTTTAAGGACCTGAAATTAAAGGCTTATAGTGAGACATTTTATGGAGCTAAGTGTCATTTCTGCCCTTGCTTAGGAGATACTATTCGAATTTAATTTATTATTCATCTTTTTATTGTCTCAAATATGTTTTCTGAGAAGTTTAGATATGCTTAATCCTAAGTGGCTTCAAATGATTGCTTTAAAAATACATTTACAATGTTATAAAACATTTCCTTGTTTCTGTGAAGAAAATAGAGGTTGAAAATAGCCTAAAACACTAGTCTGGACTGTAGAATAATCCTTGGAAGTAATGGATCTTTTCTACTAAATGAAACTACATCATGAATACAATTATTTTAATATCGCAAACTTTATTTTGTAAAAATGCTCTCTTTAGTTATTTTAAGAGTAATAAAGAGCTCTTACCCTATCTGGAAAAGGATGTAGCATCGTCATTATTTAGCTGCATATATTTCAATACAGAGTGTATACAGTAGATAAAGCCTTTTAATTTCATTTTGGTTAGATTAATACTATTGTTACAATTGTAGAAGTTAGTGCATATTTAATATTGAGCACGATAGCATTAGTCACATTTGCATGAATAAATAATTTGTTGGGTGAGTGTCTAACTGATAGCCATCTAGGTGCTTTTTAATTTGTAGGTAATTTAAAAGGACAGAAGAATGTAACAAATGAATTCAAATAGTGTAAATACACACTACTGACAGACACAATTTCAATATGAAAGGAGATCTTCTCTCTTCTGGTACTCTATTGCTGACATTTTATGGAGTGGAGCTATGTCTTAAACATTTTCTTACTCTGGTTTGCTGTGGGGTAATGTGTGATCTGCAAGTTTGAAATCTGAGCGATTAGAGTGAGAAAAGACCTGTCAAGTTGTACAGATTATTTTTTTGACAATGCTGGATTTTTCCCTTAAACAACATTTTCAAATACATGTGTCTGTTCTAATCATAAGTACTTTTTCCAAAACTCTCTTTCACAGTTTGTAATACAGGTCACTATTGGAAAGACATCATATATTTTAAATTCTGTGGTTTAATTCTATTATGTCTCATTTCGCTTAAGCCAAAGAATTGTCACTTTAAAAATCATTTGAATTTTGTTCCATTTTTCTCCTCTTCAGTTACTTTTCTAAGAGGCAGATGATTCTTCTTGGTCAGTGACCATTAAGAGTACTTGATTTACATTTAAATACAATGTCATTCACATTTCTAATAGAAAAAGTAAACGGGAATCTACACTATATTCATATATAAACGCTCATATTTGTCTATCACTATAAAAATTCTCCACGTTACGGCCACAGAAAATATCGCAATTAAAATTAAGGATATTTTTCTATCAGAAGAAAAATGTTTGACAAACTGACCCAATCTAGTTCTCATCTAAATTTTTGTTGTGGTCTCTCATTAGAGCTGTTTGGTTTTGAGCTCTTTAAATGCTCTTACCTGATTTTATTATTATTATTATGGAATTTACATTTAAAAATTGCTGAGTTATTTTATTTACTAACCTGTTTCTTAATCAGACTTTTAAACGGAAATTTTAGTTAAAATACATAAAATCAGCACTTAAATATTTTTTCTTATTTTAGTAAGATAGATGTGTGTGCAAGATGCATATGTTATATTTCTCACCAAAAATGGTTTGCATTTAATATAGAAAATGTTATCTGTAGTCAGGAATAAAATTGATTTTTTTTTCCCTATATCCTTTCTGTTTTAGAAACATTACGTTTCAGATTATTGTACTTACTAATTTATTTAATGACTGAATTGTAGAAGAAACAAAATTTTCCTGCATTTTTAAATACTGGTGTGTTTCTGAGCTTACAAATAGCCTGAAATGAAGAAAGTTTCCTTTCTGCTTCTACTGAAAAGCTTGGCCTTGCTAGTCGAATTTTCTTTCAGCTACCTTGGCATAAATTCCTCCAGTTTTACTATTTAACTTTCTTTAAGGTGTATGTAGTGACTGTGTACTACTTATAAATATAATTAAATAAAATAATATCTAAATGTATTTATAAATACATTTACATGTATATTAATTGACTTTAGTGTAGTCTACTAATTTTTAGTCTTCATATAGATTATTTCCAAATAGAAATAAATATGCATTAATTTAACTAGAATCAATAAAATACTTATTTGCTTCTAAATACATATACAGTTTTATGATATATGGATTTATTTCCAGTCTAAACTTTCAGGTGTTAGGAACCACTATTGTTTTTATGTTTCTTTTCTGTCCTGTACCCCTAGATTTTAGTAAAACTTTTTTTTTTTTTTAACTTAATCTTCTATAATTTACTCACTCTTATCTCTTCTTGTATGTTACTTCTATTCCAAGTCCCCCTTTTTTAAAATGTTTATCTGATAGTGTGGTGGCCAAATGAGAAACTCATCTCAAAGGTGATACAACATCCCAGCAATAGATAACCTGATTTATACGCTGTATATGTTTAGTGTCTGGTTTACCCAATTGGATTTTTATCTAACCTGGACTTCAAAAAATAAAGATTTTTAAAACAAAATCTTTCTTTGCTCCGATTATATGGCTCCTTTAGGATCATTTTTTCTCTCCGATAAGTTGTGAGGTTTTTTTTTGCTTRTTTTTGGAAATAATTGCCAATTTTGGCATGCTAGTTGGTGTATTGTATATGCTATATACACAAAATAACTTCAAAGGTAGAAACACAAAACCAACTTTTATCTAGAGTATATACTGAGGACTAAATAATGCAGCTAGAATTTTAGTTCTGACCTTGATAACACCTGCAGTGAATCCATGGTACTTTTACAGTGTATTTGTCTGTCTGTTTATTTTACATGGAGTGGGGGCACCCCAAGATCCATAATAAGAATATTGAGGCTCAATTAAAATTTAATATTGTATTTATGGCAAAAACAAATGAAAGGATTTTCAAAAGTACAACTAGAAAAAAGTAAGGCAATGTAGAGAAATTTATGTTAATAAATACTTCTGAATCTGCATTTTTTTCTCTTCCAGTCTTTCATCTCACTAATCTGACCCTCTTTTCTTTCTTTTACTAAACTATTGTTTGAATTGTTAAAATGGATTATTCTCTTACTTTCTGTAGATAAGTCATGCAAGATACTGTCGAAACATGCATTTTTTATAATTTGACTGAAAGCAAAATTTATGTTTCCAAAGCCATTTTATAAAAAAAGTTTTTATATTCAGTTTCATTATAAATTGATGCACTTGCAAAGATAAATTAGTTTTGATCACTACTTTTCATCTTAGCTAGAGTTGCATTATATTAATCCAAAGCTCTGAAACCTATGTGATCTAAAAATGTGATTTCTGTGCTACAGCACCAGAATGTTGTTAATATCTGATGTGTTTCCCCGCTCCCTCCATACAATTCGAATCTGGTTAATTTGCTCAAACAACTGCGATATCAATACAGATTTAATAGTCCATGGTATGAAGGATATTGAGTGATGCAACATATCTTAATCATTTTACTTTTGATGCTCAGTTTAAGGAATTGCCTGGTAGCATGCTAACAAATATTCCCTTTCGTGTTACTTTAAAGTTAACTCTCAGGAACATGAGGTCAGGTTTCACTCCAGAACTGTGTTACTCAAAAATGAGTAAGATGGAGCAAATGCAGGTGCAGTGTGGTACTTGTCTGTAGGCAGGTGCTCTCTGTGTATATATTTGTCTTTGAGTAAAAGAGAAGTAATGATAGCTATTATACTTCTCCAACATATATACTTCAACATTTTTTTCCCCTACTGTACATACCTATAGGACCATAAACAGCTTCTCCTGTGTAGCACATGGGGAGGGAAGAGATATTTCCTCCCAAAAGATAATAAGTGTAAAAATGCATAAATTGAAAAACTTGACCACAAATACTGATATCTTTTGGGGAGGAAGAAAGAGAAATAGGTGGGGAACCAGTGGAAACATGTTTTTTTCTCATACCTGAAAATTCTCCATCACAAGTTAACTGCTGACAAAAGACCATCAGTTCAGTTTGTTCCATTGATGCTCGCTGGAGAGGATTCTGGGGAAAAGCTCTTCCAGATGTGCTTTTCCTTGGAACTATAGCATGTCAGAATAGCAGGTGTAGAAACAAATTTGAAAGGTAATAATTTAGACCATTCAGAATGTGTATTTATGTGGGTTCTGAAGCAGCTAAAGTATATAAATGTTCACATTAGGCAAAAGTATATATTCTGTCATGGAAAACCTATACTGAGAAGCTTGAGAACAGCAAGTATTGTGCTTTTTAAGTTTTTAARCATTTTTTGAGTGAGATTGGAAAAGTTTTATTTGGAACTGGCTGATACCTCCCTTTCTCCCCCTTAATGAGCTGGTGGCAGTTAAAAGCTTTAATATGCCTCAGAATTAAGCTCATGAAAGTAAAGAAAACTGAGAAATATTTGAATTGTGGGAAAGAGGCTTGCATACATATGTTGAACACCTACACTTTGCAACAATTTTAACGGCAATATTAACATAAGATGTGGATTGTCCCCATCTTTGCTTTCTCTCTTGTGCAGATTAATTTTATAAAAAAGGATAGATATTTAACGGTGGTGTATGCTACATGTGCTGATGTAATAAGTTATATTCAAGGCTGAACCTAYTGACTGTTAGATAGTCTTCATGATCTATGCAATTGCTTTTCTTCAAGATGGTTGTAAAAATGAGAAGGCTGATCCAAAGTACTTAGGTTTACACCTGCAGACAATACTTGCCTGACCTTCTATATTTCTGTAAGTGTAAATATATTAGAACAGCCTATTAACTTGTTTTTGTTTGAGGATGCTTTTCATGGGTCCACCAATCTTTTTCTCTGTTTTGTGTCAAAATTTAATTTTATTCTCTTTTAAGAGCCTATTAGATAATCTTCAGTATACTTATCTTTARCAATTTCCTTAACTACTTTTGTTACAATTAAAAATAAAAATTAATTTGATTATTAGATAATTAAGATTAGTGGGTATTGTATGGAAAGAAAATATTGTTTGTGTTTATTGTGTAATGGTGTTTAATGACAGATTAGTTTCCTGAAAACCTCTCTGATTATTTTCCAAAGTTTGCATATGATATGTGCAGTGTTGATAGCAATATACAACCATGCTGTTGCAAGGTTTAAAAACTTTCATTATCAAAAGGTTGAAGACTGAATATTTCTGTGAAATAATTTTTTCTAATCAGAAGGCCAAGTTTCTTGAAATGAGGCCTACACTTGGACAAGAAGATTACAATATTTGCTCTCTTGATAACTCTTGATATCTAGCTAAGGAGAGATGAAAATGTAATGCTAAACTAGCAGCGTCTAATGATTTATGGCATACTATTATTAAAATTCCCAGCAAACACAGTAAAAATCTTTTCATTAACAGATAATCTAATATTACATCTGATACTACAGATTTTATTTGTAAAGAGTTRAAGAAAAGCCTTGGCCTTACCGGATATATTGTTTCCTACAAATAGTCACTCATGTGATCTTTATTGCTATACTTTTCCTTGATGATGAGTCAGCACTTTCTTTCATTTTCTCCTCCTTTCCCCTAGCTCTGTGATTGCTCTTTCTAGGCAGGTTTAATTTCTTCTATCCAGTCACATCCGCCACAATCAGCATGCTGAGTTTCCTTAAAATCTGGTCTGACCCCAAGTAACTGTTCTTATGCCCAGGCAGCCCAGTTAATGCYGCGGGGAGGACCAGGAGTTGCTGTGGCCTCACAAAGTAGAGGGAAGAGGGGACCGTAGGAAATGAGGTGCCATTACTTCTTCTTTCATTCAATTACTCCCTTAGGTTTTGTTATGTTTTAAAAGATCTCTCCCTTTGAATAATCAACTGATTGCTTGATTGAAATGAGACTTTTAAAATAAGTCATAAAATTTTAYAGTCTTTTTGGTTTTTGTTGCTTTAGCTGCTCTCTTTAATAGAGGCTTTGGTGTTTCTACTGGTGCTGCAGATACTTTGAGTTTATACATTCTCTAAATGATTSTGTTTGAGAGTTTGATGCGATTAAAGAGAATACAAGTTGTGYTTTCTATACTTCACCTTTGCACATTCTGCCTTACCTCCCCTAACCTTTTTTCCTGTTTTTGTTTATTTTTGTCACAGTTATTTACTGTCTTTTTTTTTTTTCCTGTGAATAATTTCAGTGCCTTCAGACTTTAATACCTTGGGTTATCTTTTGATTTCCTGGTTTTGATTTTGAAATTTGATGGTTAAAGCAGCAAAAGGGAACCTTGGAACATCATCCTTTTGAGTTTCCTGAATTGCTCTTTGGTCTTTGTGACCGTTTCCTTCGTTCAGTAATTCATTCTTTTTTTCATGACTTGACGAATCGTCTCAGGTGGACGTGTTGCAAGCTCTTTTCTGCCATGACTTTGTTACTCGATCTTTCTCTTGAAGTGTATATAGATTTCTGCAAAATGTGTTTAGCGCATCCCATTTAAATAAGGTAAAATTATTTTGTAATGATGAGGCAGGCTAAAGCATAGGGTGACATCTCTGTAGTCATTTTCAACTTCTCTATCCCAGCTAGTTCTTCTGAAATTAATTACAGGTGAGAATTATTTCTGAGGCTCTATACCCTGAAGACCTATTTGTCTGTGTGCTTCTAATCAAACAGTTAACAGTTTGTGTGACCATTCAGTTGTAAGGATGCACTTCGTCGTGGTTTTGCTTGAAAATTTCACTTTCAATGTTAAATGTTTCCTGAGTCTTTGTGATAACATAAAATACTTTGATATCTTTGCATTCAGTGTGATCATTCATCAGCGTGTCCTAGAGGCAAAAGCTCTTTCTCTAATGCTTTAATCTCCTAAAACCAGAACTTTCTCAAACTGGCCGCTATGAATTTTAAGGTAACTTCAGCCACATTGTTTTGCATACTTTTTTTTTAATTATTTTTCAAAATATTCTTTTTTTTTTTTTTTTTTCTTCTAGTTTTATTATAAATAGCACACCTGTAAGAAGGAGAGCTGGGGAGTACTACCACTGTGAAGAGAAAGAGCTCTCAGGTGGAAAGGGGGCTGTGGTCTGCTGTTTAGGACACTTTCCCGAGAAACAAGAACTGTGGGCTGAGGAAGGGAGAGAACCTAGGTTTCTCCTTGTGTGCAAACACTTGTAACCATGAGCTGGGTGATAGAATATGAGGCAAGGTGACTGCTCCTTCGATCTCTTGTGAGCAGAGAAGGTGACCACTGCTCCTTTTGTGGATAGGATGGATTACTGCAGGAAAGGACTTCAAATGCTGAGTGCAGCATGCCCTGTACTGTAATCTGCAGCTAGGTCCTAAAACCTTGAGGGGAAAAAAGATCGAAAATAAACACTTCTCTTTTCTGCTTTCAAACACCTAATTTAAATGGAGCTCGGATCTGAGTGTGAGTAACAGCTGTTTCGAGACTCTTAAGGGCCATGTGTATCATAGAGGCAATTTAAATGCTTGACTTGAGTGACAGATTCCCTCAGAAATCTTGGCTATTGCAACAAAGAATGGCATGGGACTACCCTTAGTAAGAGGATGGTTTCGGCAGGTTCTCTTACCCTTGTGTTAAAAAAGCAAGAAGAATTGTTTCTTGTGAAATGGAAAATTCAAAAATTAAGTGAATCTTCTAGTAGGTGATGATATTCTGCACTGTTGTTTAGGAATTATCTCTTGGTATGAACTATCTCTCTTGTGCCAAGAAAGCCTAATATAAATTTGTTTTATAATGGGGAAGAATACAGTGATGTATACCTCAAGCAAGTAAGTTCACCTAAATGAGCTTAGTTTGGAATATCATCCATGTCATCAATTCTGCTGTCATGAGCCGAAAAACTCCCTACATTGGGACCCACAGCATATTAAGCATTTTCCTGGTCATAGTACAGAATTAGATTAGAATACATTCTGTGGAGTTCAATTTTTTTGTAGTACATAGTATACTGGCTGTAATACGTTGACATGAGAGATAAGCTGAACGATGCTGTGTAAATCACAAGAATGTTTGCAAAAATAATCCACTTCAAACCTTAAAAATAATTCCAAATGGGAAAAAATTCAAATACTCTGCATACATATAGTCTAAGTATAAATTCTAGCCTCTAAATGTGAAGTTTTGCTTTTGTGCCTCTTTTTTTCTTTGCTGCAGAAATTCTCATTTAAGGATGTAAAAATCCGTATAAGTTCTTTTTTTATACTTTATATGATATCACTGTATACATTTCAAATATTAAAGTAAATTGCTGGCCATCTGGAATTTCTTTATAATTACTTTTATAGTCTTGCAAATGCTGAACTGTGGAAGGTTTGCATCACAGTTTCTCTAGGGATCATATAAAATTCTTTTGGAAAAAAATTAATTTTTTAATAATATGTTAATATAAAACTATTTTCTCTGACCAATATTAATATTTCCACTTGAACATAGATAAATCTATCTAGATGAATAAAGGTATTGGTCAAACTACATACAATTTTATGTTATGATTTGCTAAATTATACTGTTTAAAGTAGTTGCTATGGAAATTCTTTACTGCCAGGTTCTTGTTATGTATGCAATGAGGCATTCAAATAGCAGAAGGAATGGCGCAGAAACTTAGAAAATAAAAGTAAATCTCTTGGTGGGAATGTTCAGAATAATCAAATCAAATAATCAAATTCTAGCCTGCATAGAGCTGTTGTGTTCCTTCTTACTTTATATATTCCATTTAAAAATTGACTGTGCAATTCAGTGTTAATTGTGAGAGGATACTTTCCAGGAAAATTTGGGCAAATATAATATGTAATAAGCTATACTTCTGACAGATGTTAGCTGTATAGCTACTGTGTTCATATTGCTTCTCCGAATTTAGGCAGAATAAAATTGTTTTTGACCCAACACAAGAAAGAAGCCTCAAGATCCGGCTCTCTGCTCAGGCTTGCTAGCATTGCAGTTGCTTTTCCCGGCTTCTCAGATGAAGGGATCTGGGTCAAGTATCCTCAGTAATGTGTGTTTCTTCCCAAATAGGCCATTGGCTTTCTATGAATGGCATCTTAAAACTTTGAGCTTTGCAGACCAAAGTTAATGAGCAAACAACTGATACTGTAATTTAATGAAGGCTTTTGTTCATATCTGTGCTGCTAAAATGGCTGATGCTGTGGTTAGGAAGAAGTTTCTTTTCATTACTGTGGAGTATTAAGTGAGATCCATAATTCAGATCAGTTAAGTGTATCCTGTATATCCCATCCATTCAATTTAATATCATGCTGGAGACAAGTGTGGCTCAAAACTTGGCATATCAATTCTTTGTTCTTGTGGTATGCACACTATTAACTTTATTTTCAAACACCGTGATGAACCATGTCCATGTTTATTTGACTTAAACAAACAAACAAACAAAAATGATGAAAATCAGAATCTGCCAACAAGAAGTTACTTACATTTTTTAAAGACCTTACTGTTGGAAAAATGTGGTTTCAGAAAAGTTTTTAAGAGAGCTTCTAAGACAAGAAAGAAAGAAAGAACTGGGGCAAGTCCTCTGAAAAAATAATTTTGGAAACGTTCTTGAAAGGTTAATGATAAAGGTATAAGTATTGCATACAATAAAAAGGGAATGGAAAAAAAAAAAAAAAAAAAAAAGAAAGATTATCTTCAGAAAGACTAAAGAGGAAATCACACTTGAGAATTTTCTATGCTTTAGTCACCATGTAATCATCATCAGTCTTACATAATATGAGCTCTAATCTTTTTTTCCATTGAAGCCAACAGAGAAAATTGCTCAATAAAACAGGATTGGAGGCCATATCATGGTCTGTAAGGAGGAGATCACTTTTCTAAGATCCCTTTTGCGTCTGACGCACTCCTTTGATTTGCYAAACTACTGATGAATGCTATCTTAATGTGCAGCATTCAGAATCATAATTATAATTTAAATGTGGTGGATTGACTGCAATACTAGCAAGTATATCTTAATAAGAAATTTTCATCCGAAGTTATTTCATATAATCTGAAGAATGATAAGGCATCRTTGGAAACTTGAGTCTCATGTTTGTTGTTAGACTCAAGTCTGAAAAAATCCAATTAAAGTCTAGCTGACCTTTGAAATTTGTATACTGTTTAATTTGTTTTTGCTGAGATTTTTAATGAATCTATTGAATTGATGGTTAACTACATGACTCAGAAGATTAATAAATTATATGTATTCTTACTGCTAGTAAATTGGTCAATTATTAAAAAAGAGTGATTAAAAAGCATTTAAAGGAGTATGTGAGTGTCAGAGAATAAATATATTTTCCAAATTTCTGGTAGGTTTACATAGATGTGACTAGTGAAATGTTATCAGRAAAGTAACGGATTCATTGCTGAGAAAGAAATACTGAATGTTAGTGTAGTTAAGATTTATAAAGGCTTTGACTTCTAGCAAGTCTGAAATGCAATGGAAGGTGACCCCAACAGAGCCCTYTTTTCATTTCTGGATGAAATAGTCATTTCAAGTCAGTAGAAAATCCGCTTACTTCAGGTACATTCTTCTTGCATAGTATATGTATGATTAGCATGGTTCCAACATCATAACACTGAATACCTCACAATCACAAAGATTTTTTTTAAATTTATTTTTATTATTTTTTTTTTAGTGCTTCAGTGATATGAAGTCTATAAGTACTGCATTTTTTTATTGCTAGGAAAGAGAATGGCACAGTGAAGTGACTTCCTGATGTTACTAAGAAACTCAGAAGCCGAGGAAGGATTTTAAACTAATTTTTGTGACACCCACAAGCAAATAGCCCATGCCCCGTAGGACAGTAATCAGTTGTAGGCAGAAGGTCCTCGTGGAGATGAGCAGGTAGGTGTGAGACGTTTGCAGTGCTCTGCTGCTCGCAGCTCTCTGCAAGCTGCCGTCGTGGCTCGGGCCGGGGACCGCGGCCCGGGAGGTACCTTTGCAGCGTGTGTGCGGCACCACCGAGGATTATTTGCTGTAATCGCCGAGAATCATTCGGTCTGTGAACAGGCTGGCTTGGCCTTGCTGTGGTTGCAGCCACTTTCTGTCAATAGGGTAAGCTAATCTTCCTGGCTGAAAAGTTCGAGCACCACTGAATTTAGCAATCGTAGAAAAGTGGAGCTGTTTTCTTGGGTGCAGTCGCCTCCATTGCCRCAAGATTCTGCGTTAATCAAAACAATTTGGCGAGTTGCCTCGTGAGCATCCTGAGCTGCCACTTTCTTTAAACAACCAGGTTTATCGCTGTAATCGCGAGGACAGATACTTCAGCAGTGAYGGCCCCAGAAAGATTTTATAAATAACTACTGCTTCACTGGACGGTGATACCTATGACTGGCATTAGTGGTGTAATTCAAAGTTGCACATTAATGCTCAGTGAAATAAATGTTCCTGAAAGGTCAGACTGAATCTGTGCAGTCAGGGCTGGTCCTGTTCCAGGCTTTTATGAATGAAAACATGATATTGGGCTTGTAAAATCRTATCCTTTCGCTTTTAGTGCAAAGTAGCCTTTTAGCATACTTCCTTTAGAATTTGTAACTACTTGAATAATCTGGTGTGAAAAATGAGATAGTTTGCTATTTTGTATTCTTGGGTGCAAGCCTGTCTTCTGTGTGGTCCTTATTTCAGGCRGTTGCTTCTTTTGTGTTACATAGCSAATGCCGTGATAATGTTTTGGCATGACTAAGCCTATGYGTATCTGTGACAGATACTGWAATTCTTTTCACCTGAAACRTTGTTCAGCAATCCCCTTGATACCTAAGGCTTAGGTTTCCGTAGTTAGCAAACGGGAGAGGTAGAAACCAAAAATGCAAATGATGTTAAGAAAAACTGATGCGTTTTACTTCAGTACAAGAAATAGCCAAGTTGTATCTGCACAGCTGAAGTGGTTTATAACACTAGAATCCTGAGTGGGAAAAAATGTATATGCATATATATGTATACATATGTATGCATGCATACATATATATTTATATATGTTTATTTTAGTCTATTCTATTTATTATTTTATGAAGCTTTTTTTAAAAACCTTTCCAAAAATATCTTAAAAATTAAAACGTGGTGCTATTAAAGAGGACATACCTTTTCATTTAGCTTTTTGGGGGTTTAGTGGCATACCTTAGCTACTTTTCTTTTCCCATTTTACATTCTAGAGCAAATACTCATTAGCGAATCTGACTTTATTTTACTATAACGTACTTTTGAGCATTTGATCATGTGCTCGTTGCCTCAGTACCTGCAGAYTGAGAGAAAAATAGGTACTTACAAAAACATCAAGTTACAGCAGCCATATGAAGGCTTGTGTACTTTCGTTGCCTGGTGAATTGCACCATGGCTTGTGGAGACATTGATACGRTGTGCTTCCTTATTTTGTCAGTGAAGATGAAACCATTAAGGTAACGTGTCTGCTTGAAATATGACATTTTCAAATGCTCCTATCAGGTTCTGTTTTTTACATGCTCTACCATGTTGATTACGCTGAATTGYAACATTAAAGCTAGAACATACGTTTCAAGATGAGGTTTGAGAAGATGTGATCAATAACCACTAGCACTGCTTGTTTTCTGGGTGGGGACGGATGATACGTTTCTGGTTTGACAATAGTATAAATTGTCTTTAACTTGGGACTGGGCTTGTGCAGATAAATTTGTCAAACAGGTTGACTTAATGTCATGATTTGACCATGCAGTCACGTGCTGGTGTTTCTGAAGAGCTTTGGAACCAGGCATAGATCCTGTTACGCTGGACTGAAAACTAAACCGTGTCAAAACTACTTGGTGCTTAATACTGCTGACATTTGTACAGTGAAGAGCAAAAGGTTGTTTTCTCATTTCTGTCTCCTTTCACTTAGTTCTCTTCAGATTTTTTTTTGTTTTACCCCAACAATGAAAAGTAAAAAGTCAAATAAGTTCAATAAATGGTGATCTCATTTTAAATAGCAAATTGCAGTAATTTGAGGTGCTAGAATGCAATGCTTTTTTTTTTTTTTTTTTTTTTTTTTTTTNCCCCCGCTATCGTAGTGAAATCAGAAATGCTGTTCAGCCTCATCTGGAAATTCCATCCAGCTCACTCAGGTTCATGAGTTTTAGTTTTGTATTGAGCAGAAACAGCTTGAAATCTGAAGGAGCATTTCTTGTACCCTTCAATGGCAATATGTAAGCTTAAAACATATATTTATTTTTTAATTTTACAACAGGAGTAATGAAGACCTTGATGGTGTGAGGGAAGATTATTTAGATACTAAAAATCAGGACACCTGTATTTCTTCGAAGGACTAACAAAGTCCACCAAAACATATATGTTGTTGTCCAGAGGAGGATATGCAGACTAGAAGGTATCAAAATATGGACTATAAAGGTAAATTAGATAAAYAGATGATTTAACACTGCTAATAATAACAATTTATGTGGGTGCTAGAATATGGATAAACTAATTAACCAGTTAGTGCCTAATGATACATAACAAGAAGCGGTAACTTCTGGGTAAATGCAAGAAAACTCATCAGATGCTTATAAAAGGAGGCCATGGTCTGGATTTTTTTGGATTCAGGCGCCTGTGTAGTTAGATTTAAACAGTGCTCTGCTGCATCAGCAGCAATATGCAGCATTAAGCTTTCTGTGTACTACACGAAAAAAATCCTGCATAACAAATGCCAATTCAACGTGAAACGTGTGGCTTGGCAAGTGCGAGCGAGTCAGGTCCCTGGAAGCTGTTCTTGAGGAAAAAGAGTTAGAGTGTGTATAAAGACTTGCTAAACAAGTTTGTGCTCCTTCCTCTTAAACAATTAAAGATGCAAAAATGTTGAATTATCTAGATCTTTTTCAGTTTCAGGAAGAACTTTACATCCATTTCTGTCTCTTTACATAAAAGTAATAACTGAATTTCACAATCTCTTGTTTTTTGTTTGTTTTTATATTTGAGATGGAGGAGAGTAAGCCTTAAAAAAAAAGAAAAAAAGGAAAAAAAAAAAAGAGGAAATAATTCCTAAAAGAAAGTCGTTTATTCACAGAAATTTATTTTTATAATATGTCACAAAAAGATGAATTAAATATTTAGTATATAACTGTATATTTCTGTGCAGTCTTTTCAGTTGTAATTTTGACTGTAATTAATGTCAACACTAGAAAATTAAACYGTAGTCTTTTCAGACAATATACTACATCTGATGAATTTGCAGTTAGGTAGTGGTTAAGTATATGACACGATAAAAATCATATGTGGAAATTTATATTATTTATATAATTCAAATCAGATGCTAACTTTTTTTTTTTTAAGAGAGCATGGGCAACTGTATATAAAACTAGAAGTTTTTATATTTATGTTAGTTGCATTCTTTTTGTATTCATGGAGCTAGAAGGAATTGGGTCTTTTAAGGAATGTGATTTATCTGGTCAGGATAAACTGGACTAATTTTCATTCCTCTCTTATTTGCTGGTAAAATGAAACATTATCTTAAGGAATTCTGTGAGAATGGAACTATGGATGGATAGATAAGTCTGAACAAAAATAAGACAGACACATCAGTGATGATGAGGACATTGATTGTACAAAAAACATAAGAAATGTCATTTTGCCCCCTTAGGCACTTGTCCCACTGATGACAGGATSAAAGTTAATTCTAGAAAATAATCTCTTTGATTTCATGCTTCCTTCTAGGACATTAGTACGGTGTTTCTAAAAGAAAAATGTAGCATCAAGAGTATTAATGAAAAGAGATAAATGTGTGACCCTGTAATCTGAAAAGACATGTACAGACCTTTTAGGTCATTATATTCTCAGAGGCAATGCTCCTTATGTCCTGAGATGAGTCCAAAGTGGGCGAAAAGCCGTGCAAGCCTACCCAAAGAGCCCAACTGTGGCTCTGAACGTGCTATTGCTGTAGCCATACCAAAAAAAAAAAAAAAAAAAAAAAAAAAAAAGCTTTTTGTCTTGGTAATGATTATTTTACTTTTATTTTGGCAGAATAAAAATGAGTAAGTTGAAATGCTGTCTAACTCATCTTAAAATAGTGCGTACATATATCTTTCTGTGATAATCCTGGCAAAAGCCTCTGGCACGAGTCTTATTTTCAACATTCTGATGCAAGTACTGCATTAACCTACTCCGTGGAGTTCTAGCTTTCAAACCTGCATTGTTCTAAACGAAATTTGCTGCATTGATATAGGCAAGTTAGTGGTAGGGTTCTGGGATTAGCATTTTTTTATGATTCAGTAATATATGTATAGGTTGATGGCTTGAATTTTGCATATGTTTATTTGTAGGTTTGATTTATTTATAGATTTGATTGAAGGTAGTCTTTGTTGTGTTGTATTATCTTAACACAAGGCTTACATAGATTTTGGCTTCAGTTAGCATTTTAATTTACTTTGCTTACTTAGTTGCAATGCACTAATAAAAATATGTAGAACTTTTTCCCTCAAAACTGCACCAGTGGTTACTAATCATTGTAACCAATGAGTTATAATCAGAGTTTCCATATACGGTGCGAAATACATGACTATGTTCCAAAATTCATATCTAGCTCTTACATGAAATTCAGAACTGTGGAAGGTTCAAATTTTCAAATTTGTGATGAATTTCTAAGGGAAGCTGAAGTGATTCTTGTGGAACAATCTAAAGAACTGAAAGGGTTAAGGCGTAAGCTAGTGCTCCTTGTAAACWGTTAATGTCCTGTCATGATTGATAACTTAGGGTAAATAAAAAAGAAATAGTTGGAAGGATTAGCAGCTGACCGGGTTTATACTACAGTCCTCTGCATAAAGCTGGAGTTAGTAAGTTGTCTGGGCACTGCACAACTTCTTTTCTAAGTAGCAGTCTAACCTAATGAAAGAAAATAGAAACAGGAAAGTTGGGATAATTTGATGGGATTTCATGACATGACTTAGATTGCTATTAGACTTTTATTAATTTTTCCTGTAATGGGAGAGTGAAAGAGCAAGAGTTTTTTGTATTGAAGAAATAGAACAGTAATAGTTTACTGAGTAATTTTTAATTAATAATGTAGTTCCTAAGTTTGGAGTTATAGTGTTAAATAGTAGAAAAAAATTACACAACTACTTTTGATATGCATTTATTAAAAAGAATGAAACTAAGGGTAGAAATCAGAGGTTTGAATTTGGTAATAATTTCATATTTGGAGAAAAATGACATCTTTCACTCTCAGATGGCATAAGAAAGACAATCCTAAGAGTCATCCAGAAACAAAGAAGTGAAATATTTATTGTTAAGACTTTTCTTTTAATTTGTTAGTTGATACTATTTTGAAATGTGGAATGCTTGTGGAATGCTTGACATAGAAATATAAAATTGTTTCAAAAGGAAAATGTTTTCTTAATAATATCTGGCTTTAGAAGAGTGTGCTATTATTACTTTAAAGGGTTTTAATTGCTAGTAAGAATGTTTGGATTCCTTTCTATGACCTAARGAGACCAATTAAATGTTGTCAGATAAAATCATTTTTCTTGAAATGAGTTTTCTGATTAGCCACTATCTTCCCGTTAAACAATTGTGCAAGATCATCACAGGTTAAGAATAATATTGAGGACTTAAATCTGTATTATCTCTTTTTAGACTGTATGAACTATTGAGCGCCCTTTGAAAGCTGTGACTAAAGAAGAAAAGTAATGGAGAAGATAGAGCAATGTGAATATTGGATTGAATATGACATTTTACTGTAATTAAAATGGTAGTAAGGGGCTGATTAACCTGGAATGGATTAAAAGGGAGCCTGATGTTTTTGTTGAAACAAGACACAGGAGTTACCTCCAGGGACATAACGAAGAGAAGGGTCTCTGTGTCGTGAGTAGTAAACAGGGCATGGGGGTGTCTATATGCTCTCTGCACAGGTCATCTCTGATGCATTTCCTGTGTCTTTGGGCACCGGTAGAGCCCACAGAGTGTTGCCTGCACCTCCCTCGGTGCTTCTAGCACTGTCAGAAGCCTGAAAGTGGTACCATGGTATCACTGGCTTTTAGACAGCAAACAAGAAGCTGTCAGCACCAGTTCAGCACTTCGGCTATTCTCTGCGACTGTCATTCTCGGTACTGATTCCTCACTTGCAGGAACGTTGGAGATCTGTGATACCAAGTCATTTTTCTGAGTGCCTGTGTGCTAAGCTCAACAATCCTTCTATTCTCCTCTTTTAGTAAACGAAGCTCTTCATGCTTGAGAGGCAAATTAGAGCTGTCATCTCTGCGCTTACCCTCACTATCTACTGAGTTTCTGGATTCCTTATCTGCCTTTTCAGGGCAAAGCTATTCCTGCTGAACTTATGTAGCTTGGTGCCGTGTCCTCTGGCTGTTTTGTCACACGAAAGGAGTAGATTTATCTCCCTCCAAAAAGTTGACCCAACCTTTTTCTTCCTTTGAGGTTTCCCTATCGTCCTGGAGGCTGTCGCTGAGCGATTTGTCTTTCTGTTTGTACGAGGATGGACAGTAGGCCAGGGTGTCAAGAATTTTTGGCTCTATTTAAAGAGAAGATGAAATGGTTGATGCCTCAGAGTGGAAGCACAGAGAAAGCTCTTAGTGATACTTTGCCAGATTACCTTCCAGACCTCAAAAAGCCTGCAGCTCAGGGGCTTCAGGTCAATGCATTTTTTTTTTTCTTCTTCCGTTAACATATCCAGTTTATTTTTGAACTTGTAGCATCTGCAGTATCGTATGACAAAGGGTTCCAAAAACTTTGCTCGTAACTTAACAAGCAGTTATTTATTTTTTTATTGAAAACAGCAACAAGCAATAGTTTCATCTTTTACATGATGCTTATGATTTTGTTGGCCTATATTGTATTCCTCCTCCATYGTCTTTTTTGCAGGCTGAATGTTCTTAGTTTATTTAGTTGTTGTTGTAGAAGTCACTGACTGTCTTTGTTGCCCTTTATGTATCTTTCTCAGTTCTGTGATATTCTTTTTAGAAATGTGATGGCCAAATAGTGTTTGTGATGTGGATTTATAAGCRAAATGACTGTCAGGGTGTAAACATGGTCACACAGAACTTTTGGAAATGAAGACAAGACAAGAAGCATCGTGCCACTGGATTTTTATTTTATTTTCTGTCTCGTGATGCGTTTAACGTAAAGTAGGAAGTCTTTCTGGATGCAGTACAAGAATAAGTTTCTATTTTGATTGAATCAWATATGCTATCTACAAAACTTTTAGGCAACAATTTTTCATACATTAACTGAATGGAGTGCTAGAAGGGAGAAATGTAATTGGTGTAAYCACCTGCATAACAAACATCGTATCTTTTAATGAGTTAAGTCCTGTTTTAAGTAGTCCATACMTTTGGGCAGATAGAGGAATGTTATGCATTTAAAATAAACAACAATGGAAAATCTCTCWCAGTACTGTGTAAATTGTTCCTTGTAAATATTTTCAATAGTTAAGAATATTTTAAAAGTTGTTTTTTTGAATTCATAATTTGTATAGATTCAGCTCTTACTCAATTTTAGCATGTTCTTGCCTGAGCTGAGGAGTCTGTAATGATCATATTTTTGTTTTTCTAATATATAAAYTTTTCACAATTAAAAAATCTGTAAATCTATAATTACTGAGAGTAATTTTGTAACCCTTCTGTAATTCTTTATTACCAGATTCAAATATTTACTTCTCCCTATATTTTTTAYGTGGGAATGGTGTTGGGATGATAGTCTTACTGAAGTCATTCTGTTTTTTTGTTTTTAAACATAGGCACTTTCCGCCCCCCTAGTCTTCTACACTGTCTTCAGTGCTTCAGGTTTTGATGAAAATCAGAATTAATTATCTGAGCAAGTTTTAGTCCAACTGTGTCATAGATGAAAGAGATTAAAGACAGGTGCTAGGAAGTATGGTCTTTTTAAATTAGATTTTTCCAAAGTTGGRTCTAGGTTTTGGSGGAAACAGATACAACTCATCTTTGRTTGATTTAGCCCGTCATTTGCAGTTATGTCTTATGATGTCATTTTTTAGATTAGGARTTGTTTGTGTATTTTCTGATTGTCTACATTACTCATTTTCTTTTGAATAGTGTTGATATCCCCTTTGAATAGAGTGCCCCAACTCAGGCAGGCAGACCTTTATCATCCTTTACTTAGATGAATTCCTTTGAGAATATAATGTTGGCGTGATTCTTATGTTGTATTTCAGTATTTCAGGACTGACTAATGAAACTATAGCAAATCATGCGGACACACAGCTAGGGAAGATAAAAGTTGTTGGAAATCATCRTGGATGGCTATATAGGCATTGTAATTTATTTAAAACATCCCTAAGCAGAAGATTTACATCAGGAAAAGTTTCAGTAATAACAAATCAAGTAGAACTARGTGACTTAGACTTCTTGTTTCTGTCTTTACAGAGTTTTGCTCTGTCCGTGTTTWGGATTAGTGGGAGGGTGATAAATTATTATAGAATAGTACGAGAGACTTCTATCAGAATATTAGGTGTATTCTGAATGGGCTTGCTGGGGACAGAACAACTTAAGGAAAATATATACAAAGAAAGAACAGATTTAATATAAACAAAGTTAAATAATTTGGATTTCTCTAAGATTTTTAGAAACTTGTCACAGAGGCAGTTGATGAGCAAGGTGACGAATGCAGATGCCAGCAATGAGACAAATATGAGTTGGTGGGAATGCTCAGAAAGGTTATCGTTAATGCCAGTAAATTCTTGCAGACAGAAACATTGACTGTGCACTCACAGGGCTGTGTTGGAAAACAATCCTAATCCATATATTAATTATGGAGCTGGAAAATGGAACAGCTGCTTCTTCCTAGTATTGGAACTTGTAGATTTTACAAGGGCAGAGGGAGATTGCTGTCGTCTGCTAAGCCGTAGTGAAACTGTAGAAACTTTGGGCTCGTTGTGTAAGTAGTCAGATAAATAAAAGATTCTTTCCTGAGAGGGAGAATAGTGTTGCATCTGTAAGAACAGGAGCAAAAGCCTCTTAATTAAAATAATTAAAATAGATAATTTTGAG
>NW_028186546.1:2483243-2549978 GCF_003343005.1 Rhea americana
CCCAAAGCTCTGGCTCTCTAAGGAAGAAAGGTATACTGCTTAATCTGAAGCTAGAAAAGATTGATGTTGTGGAACAAGGAGTTCTCTTTTGGAGAAATGAAGAAAAGCTATGGGGAAATATAAAGGTAACGTTAATTGCAGTTTTCAGATTTTAAACAGGATATCTTCAGTGAAAGGATGATCCCTAAATTCAGAAGCAGAAGCTTTCAAAATCATGATTAAACCTAAGTTTTCTGTGCTGTTAGGTGAGCCAGCAGGACTTAATTTAAAGATACTTAATATTTTTATGCTGCAGTGATAAGTGCATTACATGCGCCAATATCATGGAMTGAATCAAAATCACGAGAAGGTGTAAGCAGATTTAGTGACTAAAAGTTTATAATTCATTTTTTAGCAAGATGTGAGAATGAATTAATGTTTATCCTAAGAAAAAGCAGAACTTGGGAAAAACTCTTGTAAAAAAACTCTTCTAAGAAGTCACAATAGTTACATGGAGGGATGTTTATGTAAATCYGTCATATCTACACTTTGTTCCATAATCTAAATAACTTCTAAAGATAGTATTTTRCTGTAAGTAGAGAATGCATTGCATAGGACCTGTGCCAAGGACTTGATTTAGTGTTCAGTTTTCCTGGGCTTTCAATGCGACCCTAAGTGAACCAGCGTTGGAGAGGCAGTGAGCAAGAGGCTTTGATCACAGCTGTGGGAAGATTTGTATTGGGAGGCTCTGAAGAGGTGGAACAGAAGGCAAGAAGGCTTCCAAAACTAAGTTGCAAGCTTAGAAAAACTCAAATAAAAAAATCTCTGTGTGGTTGGGCTTGGGCATGGGGCCTAACAGTTTATTTTGACTAGCTTTTCCTGATTAAGTTTTAGGGAAAGAGAGGAGAGATGCTTTTATGAAATGAAGTAAATATGTATATCAAAAACTTGTTCAAACCTGTAGAGACAGATACTCCTCTAAACCATTCTGATTTTTCTTTCTCTCTTTTTTTTCTTTTTCTTTCTTTTTCTTTTTTTTTTCCCTTCTTCTTCTTCTTCTTGGCAAGGTTATTGGGAACTGCCCATGTTCACTCTGATTATTTCAGCCAGATCTGCTGGAGGCTGTACGGACTGTCTTTGGCTAAGTATAGGTGCTTTTAACTCCTAGAAAGCAGGGCTCTCTATTTACTTTTCCTTTTTTGTTTATTTATTTATTTATCCTCGCTGTCAGCCTCTGTCCTCCTAGCATTTTCCCTTTATTTGCCTCCTTTGCAGTTTTTATTYGCGCTTTCTTGTGTCCTTCCTTCTCGATTTGTACTGTTTGCGATGGGGACTGGGCAGATGGGTTGAGAGCAGCCCCCTTGCGTCGCCGTCTGCGCTCTTTGAGCGCGGTCAGGATGCRCAGTGTATGTCTGCTATGCTCAATATTGCAGACACACTTAAGGGAGCATCAGCATATCTGCTATATATGCCACAAGCTATTGCTACAGTCYTCTGTCAGTCTGATGAACCAAGAGATAGGGTTCTGCAGCCTGTATACATCTCGAATATTTCTGGTGTCTCAGCTAGTTTGTCCTGTGCTCCAATGTAACCTCAGCAGGGAATATGGAGCAAGCTTGCATGTCACCAGTGTCACACTGCTGTACAGTGGATCTTGCTGCTCAGATGTGGAAGTTTACAGTGGTTTATACCATTTGTGAGGTGCACCATTAGATTGAGAATAGAGACTGTGGGTAAAGTTTTTTTTTTTTTTTTTTTTTTTTTTAATATATATATATTCCATATAAATTTCTTAGAATATAGGGCTATTATAAATTCAAAATTTGGAAAGCAGGGCAAAATTATTATTAGTTTGACTTTGCCTCCTCTTTTCTCATCTTACTTTCTTTCCACATTGCTGGACATCTTTCTCCCCTATGAAAAACATTCTTTGCCTTCCAGTAGTAAATAGCTTCCGTATCTATAATGTTCAGCATTGCAGATGTGAGTTGGACCTGATGACCAAAGGCTTGTTCCAGACTCCRATGTTCATGTTTTTAGAAAACTGACAGTTTTCTTTAGCAAACACTGCTTTTGTTCACGTAGAGTTAAAATATTTTTATTATTACGTTTAAGTTGCAGCATATAAATGAGACAGACTGTCGCTTATAAGCTGTTTTTTGAAGCTTGGAATGGACGTTTTTATAAATCGCAAGGAAAGCGGATATACTCTGTAGGAAAGCAAATACAGTGTAATAGAYGAAGGTAATTTTGCATGCAGAATATCTTGATCCTGCACAAGAAGGCTCTAAACAATGAAAGGTTGGTGAGAAGAGCACTTGCAKGCTTAGATACTTGGCACTGCTGCGTTAATGCAGAATTCTACCGACGGAATTAGATTTTGGTCCCAATGCAGGAATGCAGCTAATGAGTTGATGATTAAAGTATACGGTTATTTCCCTTATAGATGATACTTTGAGGGCAGGCTGCCTAAACAAATGTTCACATTGAACAACAGTTATTGGACTGGATAGGGAAGAGGCATCTCTGTACTGTTGCATTTCATAGAAAGATGTGTTTTGGTAGACTTTCTGGGAAGATAAAGTACAGTTAGACAATAAGATTTCCTTAAATACRGCATTAGTTTCAGCATTAGGGCTACAATCATCTGTGCAAAACCTTTCATCAGAAACAGGCTGCCTAAAATACAGAATTATTACATAATTCCTTATTTGACAGTATCAGATTTCAAGTTCAGGCTTGAAAAATCACCCTCTGCCAATAGATAACATACGTGAACAACAGAGAATAAATTTCAATGAGACTTTTCAGAATACTGGGGGAAAAAAAAATTCTTCAGTAACCATTCGGAAAAAGAATGTGCATACTTGAATTCAAAGAGACTTATCCCAAACAGTAATCAGTACATACTTCTAAGTTACAAAGGCTGGATCTAAAATGGGAAACTTAACTTTGTGTTTTGAAGATAGGATTGTTGTTATTGAGTGTTTTTAAAAAAAATGACAATCATCGTTTGAATGCTGGAAACTCCAGAGATGAACAAAAGATTTAAACTACCTAGGATAAATAGTAGATATTCTTTTAGCCTAGAATGTAATGGGAAAGGAGGTCTCTCTCCCTTTTGGCTATTTTTGTTTCCTTCTCTCTATCAAAATACAGTTTTATGTGAAAAATGTTATGTGATGCAGTTATCCTCTGTCAGCAGATCACATAGGTTATCTTCCTTACAGGTATTGCCCAGCCACAGGCCAGGTATAAGCTATGGAGCAATCTGTCTTCAGCGAAGTGCTTGAGGCAGATGGTTTGGGGGATGTTTTGGTCAAAGCAGTAATAAGATATGCTTAGCATCCTGTTCGTGTATTTGGGAAGGTAACTCCTTTTCACTCTTTTGTCATTTAAAATTGCTATTGTGACAGCAGCTAGGGAAGTGCTGAGGAAAATGTACCAGATTAGACTTTTTTTTATTCTTGTTTACTTTTGTGGGCCAGATCTTGTAGCAAATGAAAAACTTCTTTATAGGCTCAAAATGAGGTTTTYTTCCTTGTATGAATTTTTTAATCATTGAAAGCTTTTCTTTTTTTYTCTCTCTCTCTTTCATAATGAATTTTGAAGGCTTTCTATTTCTTTGGTTGAAACTGAGGTATTCAGATTATAACATGAATGATCAATTGTCTCATCTTCTTTGTCATCAGTATGATTGTCAGCTCACTGAAATTATTTGCTTTTGTAGGCTTTGGRCTATGCTTAATATCTTTTTGCGTAAGGAAGTATGTGTCTGCATACCCWTCTTAATAGTCAGTGAGGAAAAGCACGCTTATTTAAAAATTCAGATACTATATTTTACATGCTTAAAAGATACTATAACTCATAAAAGTGTTGACTAGCATCATTGTCTACCTAAAACTTACTTGAACATGGAGGTCAACAGCAGTAGCAACCACCTTTCTGTAAAAAAAATGTTGTAGGTTCTGAAAGAGAATTAAAAGTTGTCTGTTGGAAACTCCAGTGTAACTGCTGTGTTTACCACGTTTACAGCAACTGGAAACTGCCTCATACTTTTCTCTAATCACACGTACTAGCACTGTATAGCATAAAGGCTGACAAATTTTTACATAAGAGTGGAAAGCAAATAGTAGTAGTTTCAGAATATACTGGATATTACTACATAATTCTACTATTAAATATTTACAAAGAAGAGGAGATGGAGGGTTATTTTATGTGTTTTCTAAGACCATTGATTACAGAGTTCAGATATAGTCGTCTTTTTTAGCAAGTATGTAATATTGTCTGCTAGTAATACAGTGAAGTCTTTTGCACAGGTTTACTAACTGTTTACAGGTTTACTGATCAAATGACAGTAATTAGTCAAAGACGTTTTCCTGAATCAAACAACGCGACTTATTTTGTGCATACTAGATAACATTCCTAAGTACTATATAAATACCTTTGAATTAAGTTTTTATAAAGCGAACTGTTGTCCAARGAGTAATGGCTGAACATGTTTTGATTTTTGTTCACTTAAACTGATTTCAGTAATGTTAAAAAAAAAAAAAACAGCTAGACACAGACACTAAGTTATCTGAAAAAAAAATTTAAATATTTGGGATATTATGTATAGAGGACTTGATTTAGATCTCTTATGCATTCTTATGTATTCTAGGTATATGTCACTTTTCTCATTTTTAGTTTATAATTAAAATACAGGATATTTAGATGAATTATCTTAAATGAACGCTATTTTTTTTTTTAATATATGGGCAAGTTACTTCATTGCATGTCATCAAATACTTACTTGTATCACTTTGAATTCAAAATTCAGAACCACAGAATAGTTGAGGTTGGAAGTGACCTCTGTTGCTTGTCCAGTCCTACCTGTCTGCTCAAGCAGGSTCACTTAGAGCACATTACTCTCTTCTGCATCTGTTGGGTTTTGGATACCTCCAAGGATGGAGACACCTTCACATTAAAATGTGTTTTCTAATGTTCAAATGGAACTTACGGTGTTTCAGTTTTTGCTCATTGCCTTTGAGAAGAGTCTGGCCCTGTCGTCTTTGCTCTTTCCCTTCAGATATTTATACACCTTGAGATTCCCCTGAGTTTTCTCTTCTCCTGGCTGAACAGTCCCAGCTCTCTCAGCCTCTCCTTGTATTACCCTTGTGGCCCCTCACTGGACTTGTTCCAGTATGTCTGTATCTTTCTTGTACTGGGGAGCCCAGAATGGGACCAAACACTCCAGATGCATCCTCACCAGTGCTGAGCAGAGGRGAAGGATCACCTCCCTCGACCTGCTGGCAAGACTCTGCCTAATACAGCCCGAGATGCTGTTGGCATTCTTTGCCATGAGGGCACATTGCTGGCTCACGGTTGACTTGTGCTTCAGGATCTCCAGGTTCCTTCTCTGTAAAGCTGCTTTCCAGCAGGACAGCCTCCAGCCTGTGCAGGCGGTTACTGGTGCGTAGGGGGTTACTGGTGCGTAGGGTTATTCCTCCGCAGGTGCAGGACTTTGCACTTCGCCTTGCTGAACTCTGTGTGGTTCCTGCCTGCCCATCTCTCCAGTCTATTGAGGTCTCTCAGAATGGCAGCACAACCACGTGGTGTATCAGCTGTGTCTCCCAGTTTTATATCGTCAGCAAATTTGCTGAGGATGGATGAGGAGTGAAATCCCATTGTCCAAGTCATTAATGAAGATGTTGAATAGTGCTGGACCCAGTATTGACCCTTGTGGGGCACCACCAATGACTCATCTCCAGCTGGACTTTTTGCTGCTGATTGCAACCCTCTGAGTCTAACAGTTCAACCATACTTCTTGAAAWTTTGAAATTACAAATAAATTTGCAACTTTGTCATCTTTATTTTAAGGCTTACTTAAGCTTTTATATCTAAGACAGCCTTCAAAATCTTTATTTTCAAATGAGTACTGCCATTCCTGGTCCAAAATCAAGAAAGCATATACATATATATATGTGTGTGTGTGTGTGTGTGTGTGTATATATATATATATATAATTTTTCTGAATATAATTGTTTAAAGAGTCTCTAGAACTGTCAGGGAACTTGGGAGTTCTTGGGAGTACAGGAAAACTAGCAATATTGTGAAGAAGCATTTTATAGGTAAATAGAAATGACATATATGCTATTCTCCAAATATGTAAAATTATCATCTTATATGTGCTGTTTGGATATTGC
This sequence comes from Rhea americana, assembly GCF_003343005.1. Classification (NCBI taxonomy): domain Eukaryota; kingdom Metazoa; phylum Chordata; class Aves; order Rheiformes; family Rheidae; genus Rhea; species Rhea americana. The sequence continues at coordinate 2,489,408 of NW_028186546.1, forward strand.
ATTAGTAATATTTCTTGGTTTTGTGTCACTTTGTTCTAGGGAGTATGACTTCTGCAACTTCACCTATCATTTTGAAATGGGACCCCAAAAGTCTGGAAATCAGGACTCTCACAGTAGAGAGGCTACTGGAACCACTTGTTACGCAGGCAAGTGTTTTTGATTTATTCTGCCTCATTCTTTAGCRTGATGTTATACTTACTCATATGTAATTGATAATATTTTATAGTAAAAAATAAATAGTTTGTGTTCCTTCCTAGTAGAAAGTTCTATTCAAATTTGTTTAAAAATTCTTCTTCTAAATAATTTGTCATGTCAAAGTATGAGGAAGCAGTTATGCTCATCTTTCAAAGGAGAGCAGAAATTTACGAAACAATCAATTTAAGCTAGGGACCTGACTGAGGATATGCTCTTACGGTACAACAGAAGACAAGTTCACATTAAAAACAAACAAACAAAAAAACCAATGAAATGAAAGAAACTATTGAAACCTATTTCATTTTGCTCTGTAGTGGATTAGGAGTATATGTCCAGCCATTTATCTTCCAAGTAAGTAAAAGTAACTTTGCTAGTAGAAGCTAAAACATTTTGTCATATCATTTCTAAATGGTCTGAAAAGGGCAAGGTGAAAATGATRCTAGGTAATGTGTAATGTATACAGTAGCGATATCCAGCGCTTTATTTGCAGAAGAGATCTTTGTGTATGTARGCATATCAAGTTTACTGTGTCTGTACATGTTTAAATATGCTGTGAATGCACCGGCAGGCTAAGGAGCTAAGCAGTCCAGAGAGATACAGCACTAGCCAGCAAGCTTCTGTACCCATCAGGGCAATCTGAGCCTGTGGCCTGTTTCCTTTTCATTCCTGAGTAGCTATTAATAATAAGCAGTTGGTTATACAGTTTTATCCTGGTAAGCTTCAAAATGGACAATCCTATTATTTAAAATACACAAGTCATTTTTCTTCYAGGAATGCTAATTATATTAAAAATGAATGCCAGCTAACCCCATCTGTTCAGTAACCGGTTATTAATAGTTTTCTTATAGACATAGTGGACCTTAAGATTGGTCTGCTAGATAAAAACATAGGCCTTTTTTTTTGAGCGAGACCAGACTTAATGATGTTTTTGTTGACAGAATAAAACTAATGTTAAGCATAAATCCCTACTTTTCTAATGCTCTAAAAATAATGTCTGTGTATGTTTCATGTACTCCTTAAAGTGAGTCACAGTAGAAAGAAGTTATACCTTCTATATACCTCTCTGTCTTTGAGAAAAATTACTTTGCATCATTTTTCTTCAAGTTATTCTGGAAATACAAATCTAACACTGTACACAGCTTTTCAGATGCAAAGGCAATTGAAGAGGTACAAGTTCCATTTCACATAGCTGTTGATAATATGGTAATTAACTTTCATTACAAACCTTGACAATTTTGTTGTCATTCTGGAAGACAGACTGTAAAATCTGGAAGTCTGTATGATATTAACTGAAAAATAGGTTGTATGTTCTCTCTTTTTTGGGTTCTGCTGCTGGGGTAGGAAATGAAGCTGTTGTTGGCCTCATAATTTGTTGTGAAAAGAGCAGAAGATCGAGTCCTTTGTGAGTGTATCTTCTGTTTTCCTTTCACTTTGGTTTTTAGCCAAAAAGCAGAAATACCATTGTAGTTTCATAGTTTCTGAAGTTCTGCGGGTGCACTGTGGTTTAGCTAGATTTAAGTTTGATAGTATTCTTCTACAAATGCAAGTAAAGTTGAACTACGAGGCATGGATTTCTTCAGTTTTGGACACTAAGGTGCCCAAGATCCTGAAATGCCTATCTTGATGAGGAKCAATGCATTAACATTTTAGCAGTTTTTCAAGAAGGCTAGAGGAGATAACATGCAGTCTAGAGTTGGAAGAGAAATGTTGAGCTAATGTATTATTCAAAGTTTATGATTAACTCCAAACTGACTTCTTCATTTCATAGATTCATAGGTAATATTCATATATATATAAAGGACTTTTGGAACATAAAATTCCTCATGCTAGAGAAATAAGTTTTACCTGATTTTCCTCTATGTTGAATCAGATAAACTATGTTTGACTAACACATGTTCTTGTGAGATATACAAACATAATCGTGAAAGCCTCAAATGATATAAGACTGTGCTACTCTCAGATTGTGTTTATTTAATGAACTTTTAGCTTAAATTATTCAGCAGCTCTTTTTGTTTTCCTCAGATAGGCTAGCAATCATCCCATCCTGAGGGCTTTTTTYCCTCTTAAAATTGCTTATACAACCTGATCAAGTGAAAAACCTAATTTACCTCTGATCTTGGACAGCACTTTGCCTGAAGTGGCAATCTCCAAAAGATACCTTGAACGTGTTCCACGTTCACAGATTTGGACACTAAAAAAAAAAAAAAAAAAAATCAAACTACTCCACTTTCCAAAGAAAGCATCTAATTTGGAAGTTTCTCTAGGCAAATAAATACATAAGTAAAATATTTAATCCCTGTTCGGTTAGAACTCTGAAATCAACTGAAGGTTTGTAAGAGTTGTTTAGTGTAGACATCTTAGAAATGTGAAGTTCTCTGATATTTCATTAGAAATAGATCACTGGGTAGAGAAGAGAGACTAGTGGCCACAGACTGCAACAGAACTGACCTGGACAAGTTCCTGAGCAGCCTGATCGAATTTGGAAGGTCGTGCTACTTTGATCAGGAAGCTGGAGTAGATGATCTCCCTGTCCCTTACAACCYGTATTTGGCTGATTCTATGAATTTTAGCCCACCAAAACTAATCTAGGTTTTATTTTGGCATTCGCTCTTGAATATTTAGACTGTCGTCTTTTTGTCCAARCTGCCTAGGGTTTGGGGGAATACTTGAAGAAAAGTCTTTAGCCTTCAAAAATGTCAGTCAACCCTTTTTCTGATTTAGGCTCTGAACATAGTGTGTGTATACAGGCACATAAACAAGTGGCAGATTTTTGACCTGGTGAGCATCTTCTGAGTTCTACTGAAATTCTGAAGCGTAATGCAGAAATGTGGTGTGGATTTGAAAAAGAACAACCGAGTGAGTCAGGAGAGTGGTGCATTAAACTGAATTTTAGACAAGCTCATTAGTGTTCCAAATGAGAAAATATGGATAACCTATGAATTGATTTAGAAAAAAAAATTATAAGACAGGAAGGTTTTAACTGATCATGAGAATGCATTAGAAATGACAGAATTGCATTTATTCTAGGAAGCCTTGAACTAGCAAACTAATTAAAACTTTCTCTAGCTGTCAGAGATCTAAGAGAACTGGAACTTGCTGGAGCACCCATTTTTCCCTTGTTGTCATATTTAAAGAGCAACAGATATGCCCTGCCTCATGTCTTTTTCACATTACTGTTACTGAGATTTTATTAGAAATGTGTGATTGAGAAATTTATTAAAATTTCTCCTCAAGTGTATTGAATTTRTCTAATGTTTGCAATGTGTTTCTGTTCTCTGGCTTCAATATCACAGTCGACTAAAGCATAATGTAATTATTATTGCATGTTAATTTTGTTTTGTGGGAGTTTGGTTACAATTAACTTTTTCTTTTTTTTTTTCTTTTTTTTTTTTTTTTTACTGTATATCTTAGCACTTTTAATTCCATGAATTTTTTATATGAAGATGTCTAAGTAAAAGTATTTTATCAAGGAACAGTGCCTCTTCTTTTCATCTTTGTACATAGTAACCAAAGTGAATGACAACTTTGTCAGRTTATAGATGGTTCCCATAGCTGGTTTGTGGATTTTGATTAAATAAATAAATAAATTACTTTTTTTAGGAAAGGCTTAAATGCATTTTGCTGACATTTTATATGTAGCTTACCCTTTGTGCAGGTTACCTATAATATGCAGGGAGTGTTTTTTGATTTCTGATGGTTCTGGATAGTAATTAATTACAAATACCAACTTTTAATGCAGCTTATTGCCTGACTGGAAATMTATATTAAAGCCAAGACCCACTAAGACTTTTTTGGAAAAATACCAAAAATACTCATGTACAATCAAATAAATAAAAGGATCAAAGAGTCTGTATAGTTTTAAAGATAAGATATGAATTGTTCTTTGGAACAAATGTCTGTTTTCTTATGTCAAACTGCAGTTCTTTTCGGTACCTTTTCCTGGATATTTTAAATAATATTATGAAAGTTCTACAGATGTACCTGTTTTTTTTCAGAGCCATGCAGCAACAAATTTTTGGAAACTGTATTTCCTAACTGAGACTGTTTTTACTTTCTTTATCTTTTAATTTCCTTCTGGCAAAATTTTTTATAGAACACTCATGGAAATTTAGCCACTGAACAGAATGTTATTAAACATGTTRTTAAAATGGTCTTCAGTTGTGTGTTTGCTATTTTTAAATAATTTTTAATATGGCAAAGAGCCTTTTCAGGTGCATTTAGAAGTTATAGCATTATTTTTCCTTTGTGAGAATAGTGCTGCAGCATTTAAAAACTGTGTAACAGAAAGTAGAGAACTGTTTTGTATTATACTTTTAACCACATACTTAAAAGAAAAAAAAAAACAGTGAAATATATTTTACCCATTATTTAATTAAATTTTTCGTAAGATAAAGTGACACGTTATTGGCCTTCTAGTTCTGCAGGGACACCTCTGTATGGCAGTTCGTGTGGTTTTGTCATCAGAAATCAAGAGGTTTAATATAGTAGCTTAGAATGAAACAATGATACGTCGCATGGCAAATGAAGGCTACTAATTAATCACAGTCTTTGTAATTTTTTTCTATGCAGTAATACTTAGAGAAAGATTACTCAATTTTACTATAAAATAAACAGGTCATCAGTTATAATTCTAATTTGCTTTAATTAGTGCAGCATATGCACGAACGCGTAACAGTCACGACTGGCTTGGTACTTTGCAGTTTCTCCTCCTTTCAGTTTCGTGTTGCCTTTTAGGAGCTTGTAATCAGCTTCCACGAAGGAACCTCACTTTTCGATTTAAGGGATTGGTGCCTAATCCGATTCATTGTGTACGGCATTTTRAAAATGGACATATTGCCATGAGGGGAAAAAAAAATTATTCCCAGCCATCCCAGTTATTCAGATATTATTGTAGTTAGTGAGCCTGGATTTTATTATATCTGGATCCTAAATTTGGTAAATCTCAGCAGGAAATATATCCGCATCTGAACCACACCTATGTGCGTGCACACACACAAACACGTGCAGGATTTCCTCTAGAGGTTCGTGAATGTGTATGCGTGTTTAAAACAAAGTTGAGAAAATAATAGGCCTGATGCATGCAGACTGGGTTAGTAATTGCACAGAATTTTCGTACAATTTCTCTGAGAGCTGAATTTGGTWAAAGCAGTGTGTGGGGAAGTCTTTTCCAAGGTAGACCTGAGGGAAAATCAATTATAGAGGTTCATTCTTTTTGACCATTTGAACTCCATTCAGATAATAATTTGGACCTTATAATACTCTTTTAATTGAACAGAACTATTTCCAAATTATAAAATAATGTTCTGTCTAAGCTCTGATTCTGTTACTGTTCACAGATCTATGACATTTCTGGGAATGCGGGAGATTAGATTGCACATTGGTCGTGCCAGGCACGGACTAATTAGTTGAAGGCTGTTACTGTCAGGGAGTCAAAGCTAGAGCTCGTCAGCAAAAGATTTTTGATTTTTTTTTTTTTTCTTTTCTAGCTGAAACTGAAATTTGAATATTATTTTTAAAGTTTTTTTTTCATTGAGCAGGAACAAAATTCACCTTACTTGCCTCAACGTTATTCTTGTTATCATTTGAAATAATATCTGAACAAAAAAAATAGTGGCTGCCTGTTTAGCTCAGGATGTTTTTGCATCCATTGGAGTCTGCCAAGAGCTGCCTGCTGCGGTCTGGCCGTCCGCGTTACTGCTGTGCCCCCGATTTAGCCGCGTTCCTCGCGCTCGCTACAGTGCGACGTGATGGCTACTTCTGCTCTGCTGCGCATGCCGATAGAGAGGGATGGGGAGGCATTTTATGCTATTTTTCTAACACAGCTGGAAATGCAAGTCTTGCCTGGACTCCAGTAGGTTTGTAGGAAATGGTGACTGAAAAAGCTTATGGCTAAAATGGACCTATTCTACCACGTTACTCTTTGTGTTCTTAAATGCTGGATTTTTCCTTTCAGTCAGCCAGGTTTTGATCTGGTTCAAGGTTACCAAATTTTAAGTGTTACAAACTGGTTTTGGCTTCATCCGTTGTGGACAAAGCTGGTTTTATCGCAATTTAACTGAAAAAAAAGCATTTTCTGCTTTGACCTTCAGAGAGATGGTGACGTTACGGAACAGGTTTGCTGCATCCCAGTGTGGCATGACTATATCCGAGGGCAGCGAGTAAGTTTTGAGGAGGAATTTGCTTTCTGTCTTTGCTAACCAGCTCCACTGAGCAAGCAGGGAGATGTCTTTTCTTTGAGAAGAGCATGAGGTTTAACTGCAAGAGACAGAGAACTGATGAAAAGCAGCACACCCTGTCACAGATGAGTAAAGAACAGAACTGTAGTGTCCTGGCTGGAAAGAAGCACAAAACGTGAGCAAAAAAGAAAAGACTGCCTGAATATCAAGCCCTAGCAATAGCAAACTTTGAGGTGTTTTGCAAGTGTTTCCAGTTGTTGCTCCATCATAACAACAAAAGAATGGCAGTGGTTGGATTCTGGGGGGATATTGGATGAATCTTCCCCATAAYGGTCAGGCATTTCTCAGGAACCAATGCAAATAATTGCATAGCTAAAAACTAGGAACATCTGTGATGTTRCCTTCATCCTCGCTCCTGAAAGATTATGGCCTGGAGTTTTGAAACTTGAAACGGTTTCTGAGTAGTTGTATATTGGTTGGAAATTCCAAATACAGGGAATATCCAAAGGTTTCTAGGGAGAATTGGCTTTGATTGTTTCTTTGGTTCATTTGTTTTCTCAGTTTGTCTGGAAAGCAGTTATACATTTTTTTTTTCCTCTCCAAATACCTTGTGAGCTAAATGTCACATCAAAAATTTATAATTTTCTAAAAATGTATGGCTACAGTTTTATTGGTAAATAATAACTTTATGTCAAAAATACTAATTAAAGCCCAATAGGCATATCAGCTTATTTTTATAAAGATGATAACATAGTTAATATCCATTTTCATTGTTTAATGAACAGTAGGCCTTGCTAGAAAAGTAGTAATGAATGTAATGGATTTTCACTTTGGTTAATAAAGAAAAACCTGTTAGATAATAAACTTATTAAAAGTATTTGACATAAGTTTTTTCAGTGATTAAAATAGAATACATCAAAATTATATTAGCAGATATAACTGCTAATAACTAGTATAACTATAATTTAAAATTTTAAGTTTGTGATAGTTGTTATAATGTACTTCTGAGTTCTTAGCAGGAGACTAACTTGGAAAGATGTTTTTCACATCACCAGATGCAAATCAGATGTATTAAAAATAAATAATGTCAGTCACTTATGCTGTATAAGTGTGTATTTTTTTAAGCAGCAACTTCAAAATAGCTGTTAGGTACCCAACTGAATATGAACTCCTGATAGCAGAATATAATGTGATCCTTAAATGGATCAGATGGTAGCTATTAAGTGAATTTAGTGACACAGTACTATTGTTATAACACAGCGTTAACGAGATTGCTGTTGGAATGCTTCCCCACTCTCAAAAATGATGTTGAAATATTGGAAGGAGATCAGAGAAGAAATACAAAAATGATTTGAGTTTTGCACTTTAATGGGAGGCGAAAGACTGGATGTATTTTTTTAATATATTGGTAATGAGAAATTGTCTTAACTTACAGTATGCTTTTAAGACCATTTCTGGTAGTACCTACGAAGTAAATAATTTTTTAGAATTCATGTAAACCAAATTTAAATACAGGGGTTCACACCCTGAAATTAAAACATCTGAACATGAAAATGATGTAGAGTAAGAATTTTGGAGTAAGTAGTATGTGAGTAGGCTGTATTAAGTCAAGAGGTGTTATGAGCTCAATCTGTATGARGAAACTGTTCTTGTAGTGAAGGATTTATTCATGTTACGAAATCCTATAACTGGAAACTGAAGCTATAAATAAATGGAGGCTTCTAACAACATAACTGCTGGAATAGTTCTTCTAGAATTGTGGGCAGCTCAGTACTACCAAAATTCTTTAATTAAGAATAACTTAAGTTAGCTAGGTTAATTAATTTAATATTTTTCTAAAGGACATGCTTTAGGTCTATCAGAAGTTATAAGTCATTCGGGAAAGAATTGCAGGAAGAGCAAAAACATATGCAATARTGTGCCCTCTCCTTTATGAATCAAGGAGAAAGCAGAGGAGCAGGATTATTTCTTCTGTAGATCAGACTTACCAGAAAAAAGAATCACATGCTATATGTTTAAATATGTATATTTCTGATGACTTCCRTAGTCTCTGGACGAGATATGGATATTAAATTTTGTAATCCATCTTGATTTTGTGCCCAAGTATGATGTAAAAATTCTGTTCTCTTTTACATTGATTTAATTTGGTGCATGTCATCATTGATCATAAATGCTAGGCTGCAAAATAAGCCTGCTTACAAAAAGATTACACTAATAACAAGATTTGCTTTGAAGTGTTAATTAACATAATTATTGTAGATCTATGTTCTGCTGAATAGCAATGATTATTATTATTAATATTATTATTTTTTTACTTCCCTTCTATACATACAGCTGGAGATTGACTAACTGAAACTCAAAGAATTCAGAGCATAGATACATGGATCATTTAGTTAATCTATTTCTTTCTTATACTAATTTATTTGGAATATTGATTCCATTTATTAAGTGTGCACACTTTTACCKTATTTTCAGAATTCAAATACATTTTCTTAGCTGTCTTTGAATTTTTAATAAAATGCAGTAGTATTGAACTAGCAAAATCAGACATTTTTTGTTTGGTTATTTTTAACAGAACATTACTTTTCAGCCTGAGAAATTTAGAAGTGAATTGCAGTTGAGTTAAATTAATGCCTTTGCCTTTAATCACATGGTCAAAAGTAACATACTGTGTTTCTATTTGCTAAATTAACATTTAGTGTCTTTTTCACACAACCTTATAAGCAGTCACTGTTCTTGAACTGTGTGTCTGAGTGGCAAATGCTTATACTGTGAAGAAATGTCCTCTTCTAGTTGTAGGCAACTGTCTTTTTCAATGGGATGATCAATATTTTCTCCTTGATGTATTGGCATTTTTCTTTCATTTAGAATTTTTCTATTGTAGTCATTCAGTACTCATTCTGAGATTTCTAAAATTTTTTATTATTGTATAATGGGAGTATTAAGCATGTGTAAATCATGCTTAGCCTATTCAACACACATATGTTCAATATTTTGAAGATRGTTTTTGAAGAATGTACAAGAAATATTACTCTGCTCAGCAGAAGGTTTCTTTTTGGTAGGTACTTGTTTTTAGAGTAAGCCTTTTTAAATTGAAAGGGAAGTCACTACTAGCATTATTCACTGTCAATTAGCTTATTGAGTCAGTCTRTTCAGGTTTTCACTCCTGGCTGATAGCTAGCTCGTAAATAAAAGTATATCGAGCAGAAACGCATAAGCATAACAAAGTCTCTCTGAGGTGTGTCAAAATCTGAGACATAGATGGAATTGATTATATATACCCTGTCTTAATTTTACCTTAAGAAACTGTTAGTGTGGAAGAAGATAAAACAAATGTAATTCCTCCCACACTAAGAGTTACTGCAGGCATGAATTTTCAGATCTCAGGCAATCTGCTCTCCTTTTCCAAATCACCCGCCCCAGCACTGACATTTTGGATGTGTGGCTCAGCGCTGTCCTGTGTCGTATCCCTTGCTCCGGGCTGCAGCTAATTTGGTGGACCCTAGAGTGGATGAACTGTGGCTCAGCCTTGCATCCCAAGCCAGGTTGGTGCCTCCTGCCTTCACTTTTCTTGGCGAGCATCCTGCTGTAGCCCTTCGCTCTGGCATGTCACCAAGGGCACTGGGGATCCTACACAACTTCCACGTAACCCAACTCCTCTGAACACTTCTCCTCTCACACATCTATATGTGTATCACACCATCCAGCATCTGAAGATTTCCCTTTTTAGAGTGTACGTGAATTGAGATGCTTCTTGTTGAATAAATTCATCTAAATTCTGACAACTTTAACTACTTTCTCCCTCCCTTTTCTCCCTTTTTGTGTCTCACCACTCTTTGTCCCCACTTGCAAAATCTTAACATATGACATATTCTACCTGTGTTGCCAAATTCAGCTTTTGCTGCTTTTCCTTTTTTGCTGAACTTTTATCTTGCTCTTCAGCATACGTTTGGACTGGAAGGGATGGAGAGTGGATGGATCCTTGGTCTCTCCTCTTAACGTACTTGGTCATATTCTTGCCCTGACTTACCAGGGAGCAGTTGTTTTACCAAGAACAGATCTAGGGTAATTTTTATTTCCTTCTCAAAACAGCGATTGGAAAGCCAGGCTTTCAAAATCAGTGTATCCACCTTAAGGGCACAGACCTTTCAAATAGCAAAATCACAAACTTGCCCTGGGTAGCCCTGTGCAATGTCTGCTGGTTGCTCTTGCTTTGCAGCAAACAAGCTTTACAGCTTTCTGTTGTGTAGTCTAGACATCCTCAATGCATCTGTGAGGGTGGGCAGCACTCTTTCATTCTATTTAGAATAATTTCAGGCAACAAGTGTGTCTGTACAAGACAGAATTCTAAGGASTTTTAGATTTAGTCAGACTTTTCATAGTCAATTAAATATCACATTAATAAGCATATGCACATATGCAGTTTTTCTGCCTTTAAAGATGGGGCAGACCTTTCAGTAAGGTGCACACTCAACTTTCTTGTTCTTTTTCTTGTTCTAAAACACTATCTGCTTGTAAAAAGGGTTAAACTTTATATTTTTAAGGAAAGATTTTGGAGAAAGGAGGTTTGATTTAATTTTCCATATTCATTTCATTTTGCTCCATAGTGMTGAAAATGTATTRTACCTGCTTATGCTAATAGCAAGTTCTTTTATTAATAGGTATTCATGTAGAAGCATAAGCAATTCAACATACTGAGTGGCTACCGAATATTGAGCTGTTTCCAGGGGATACGCACTAATCTATTCAGGTTTTCCCAGCAAATTACACATATCTGTACACTATAGAGCAGAACAATTAAGCTTTTACTACACTACTGGAAATAGTTTATTAGCCATATGTTATTCTATAAGGTTATGGTAGTACAAGTACAAAATAGTAAAAGCCAAGGTATAGATCTTTGTTTTTGAAGGAAAGAAGTATCAGTTGTTTTTTTTTTTCCTGAACACTTGTCAGGTGGTTTTTCATTTTCTGAAAAAGTTCAAAACCTTGAGGAAAATGCATGCACGAGGCAGGGCTTATTTTATTTTCTTCTCCATCTTTAAATCTGCTTCCTTCAYATACTCTTCCACACAAAATCTCCTTGAACATTTCCATGAACMTCTGAGAGCTGTAGTACTTACTATTTTCTTTCCTTTTAAACTGGGGGGCTCGATGTTTTCATGATGTGCATTATGGTATTGTTTGCTATTGGAATATTCTCGATTAAGCCAGTTTGTGGTACTATTTTTATCCTTTGTAGAAAAGGAACTATGCTTTATTTCTCATCTGTCGTAACTGAAGCACTGTTAGAGTAACTGAAAACATGCAGGTGTATTCTTACTATATTATTTATTCTGACAGCTGGTTCATTTCATAGTGTGGTCCGTTCTCTGTAAAATAATTTATTTATTTMTTTTACCTTTTCACTCAACTTATGTGCAGAGTACATTCACTGGCAAATAGACACCTTTATCATGGAGATTCCAAATTCAACAGTATTCTAGCTCAAGGTATATCAGGATTACATCATTTATCCCCATCCAGATGAATGCCATTTTGTGGACATGCCGTCTCATCCAAAGAGTATGTTTAATTGCACTGTTACTAATACTGTGAACTCAGCGATGACACTTTAATTGCGTGTGTGTGTGTGTGTGTGTGTGTGTGTGTGTTTGAGCAAAACATTCGGGGCTGCGAGCTGCCAGTTTTTCCTCCTGAGCAGCCCGTCTGTCTGCTTCCCCAAGCAGCCCTGGGGACAGAAGCTCCCATTGCCTTGCCATCTCATCTGGTCTACCAACAAGCAACGAGGAACAGTATTTTCTGGGTTATCATTTGTTGCTATGCATCTCAGGCTTTTAGCATCTTCAAATAGGACAGCTGGGTTAGGGACTTACCTATGCTCCCAGCCTGATYGCCGACCTGTCTGGTATTCTTGGGTTCACAGCTTGCGGTAAAGCCGGGTAGAAAGCTGCAGTGCCATCCCATGGAGAGTGAGAAGCTGGGCTGCCGTTCCGAATCAAACTAAAATTTAGCAGCAACTTTATGAAATGGAGTTCTCGTTCCTCAACCTTTGCTAGGTTGAACCAGTGCTTGAAACTGAAAAGGCCAAACCCGGTTTTGAGTTGATGGTACCTACGTAATGTGCTAGKCCATATGTTTTTGTTTTTAATATATGTTACACAAATATTATAAATTCTCTGAACAGAATAATCAATTTTRAATATTCCCATTAAGACCTATCAACTTTGATAGGTATTTACGAATAGTATATAATACAGAGCGGTCTGATGCTCCTCAAAGAGATTTTTTTTTCCCCTCTCTCAAAGGGCACGTTGTGAGCATTTTATTTACCTTCTAGTTTGTTTTATTTATTGATATTATGTAGAAAGTAGCAGGCAGCTCTAGTTAAAGAGAGGAGGTTTTTTATTTACAATACAATAACAAAATTGCAGCAGCTGTGCTAATCTTTAGGATCCTTTAGGGCAGGAGACAAACTGTGTACAATGAGTAGAAATTATTATCGCAGTTGTCATTCTAGAGCCTTGGCTGGTGTTTTAATTTTTGTGGACAAAATTTACCAAGCATTTTGAAATTGAAGACTAAAATGTTGAGTTCAATATAGTAGTTTCTGCATAATATTTTTGCAGCACTTAGTCCTGCACATGTTCTTCACACTTTATGCCTCTTTGTTGGACTGCAATACAAGATTAAAATTGACATAATCAAGTTATTCAGTTGCTTTCACTCTTCAAGTGACTGGCCTAGTAATCCTTTCTTTAGGCTTATATGAGTATCCTCAATTAACGTGAAAGATTTTGCTTCTTTTGGTTCRAGTTTTCTTTCTTTGTTTGCTTTACACTGATTCATTTGTACAAGCCCAGCAATAGCCCTTAAGGCAGGATGAGCCAGCAGGGACATTAAATATCCTTACGTCATTTATTACACATCTCTCATGGAAAGGAGATAATGGGCCCATAGTGTCAGTTTGCACTGAGCACTATGAGCTTTRTAGGTACTCAGAGCAGTGTATTTTTATTCATTTTTTTTAATAGAAATCCTAATAGAATTGCATCAGAGAGTAAGTCAAAATAAATTAAGATCTGTGTGATGTTTTCCCGTTCATTAAAAGTGACCCTCTTAATGCTACTTTGCCTTGAAGCAAGATGCGTCCTCCAGAAGTGTGCAGCCTTTCCTCCAGGTATTCTGTGAAAGCAAGGGGGGCAAGGCTGACAGTTTTCTCTCTCCTGGGAAGTAAATATAAGCTATCACAGATTGTACCTGCAGAGCTGTGATCTGCTCTGCAAAAGCGTCCGACAGCACTCTTCTGAGCTGATGCCCACAGAAGTCATATTAAGTGGCCAAGAATTTGGCATTCACTCTCGCAGAGAAATGTGATTGCTCCTCCAGTGAGGAGTCAAAGCGCAAACTGCAGAAYCTGATGCTGGGTGAAAGTCAGGAGCGCTATGAGTGGTGTGCCTCATTTTGGTTTTCTACATTTAAAAATCATCGGTTGAAGAAGGTAYGTGTCGAGGTTCTACTCACGTGTGCTTGTTAATCCATTACTTCTTGTTCACTCGAGTCCTTCAGACTCAGTCCTTCATACTTCAGACCAAGGATTTCAATGATCACAGCACTTGCACTTTTACCTGGAGTATTTTATTCTCTGTTATTGTACCTTTTATAGGTGTGCTATGATCTTACATGGTGTGTCAAGTGACTTATTTCTAGGTACGTACCATGGTCGCGTCTAATGGAGAAGCGATTACTGAGTCACTAGCCAAAGAGCTCCCAAGGAGCCACACCAGCCTGAAGGGAGGCCTGGAGCATAGCCAGTGGCTGTGGCCACAGCTTGGTTTTTGAGCATCCTGAGAAAAACCCAGACAGCAACCAAAACCTTTCACTTTGGGGTAGTATTTTCTTCTTAATTCTGAAGAAGTATTTGGCTTGCTAAAATATTTTTAAAAATGCAAAGCCTCCCTACTTCTCAGGGCTCTATTTTCTGATAGCAAAGAGGAGGTCATTTTAGAGGATTCCTCTGTTTGATTTTAGTCAGGTGCAACTTCAAAGCTGGAGGACAAAATCTTGACCAGAGGGGTGATTTATCTGCTTCTGTTTCTGCTGACCTACTGTATCTGACACCAACTTAGAAGGCATGATAGAGAAGCCACACAATCTTTATGTAACGTAACCCTCATATCTCCTTTTCCTCCCTGTCTCCTTACAACCCTTTGCTTTTGCCTGCTGCCTGGCACCTTGTCACCAGGTGCCATTCTGTGCCAAAATGAAAATAAAACTTAGCGAATTGCTTGTCAGGAAACTTTAAGTGCTTTTGAACTGGAAGGAAAACTACAGAAAATATTTAAGCTCATTCTTCATAGAGATGAAATTCAGAAGTTCTAAAGATATTTGTCTTCACTAAAGGGATGGTTTGGAAAGAGAAATTTAWTTTCAGATTTTAGCTTCCTATAGTAATTTTATGCAGGGTTATCTTACTACTCCTATATGACCAAACTATTTTCATCCACTCCTTCAAAATACTACTTTTGGCCAAAAGTTTTCTGTTACTACACCATGAATTGATGTCCTGTGATAACTTCTTTTTTCCTGTCCTTCCTAGTATAATATTATGTACTCTAGATTCTTTTAAAAYCAGTGCATTTATAAATTATTGCAGCTCCTTAATTCAGAAGTTCTTGTCCTTCAGACCATGCTATTTGGAGTTCCTTGGAGTCATCTAGTTGGGGTCCCAATCCTTGGGGACATCGGCTGCCTAGGAAYGTCTGATTCCAGGGTAGCTGTTCACTGTTCAATCTGACACAGCTTTGGCATTAGTATGTTTTTTATTAGAATTGCAGGAAAGTGCAGGAATCAGCAGGGCGGTGTTTTCCAGTTTAGAAATTTTTGTTTTAGAGAAAAAGATTTTAGTTTAACAGGCTGCTGAATTGAATTCAGTAGCTGGTTGTATATTGAGTTTTGTAAATCTCATTCATTCATYGGAAAAATCAGTGGAAAATACATTTTTTTTTCTGTATACTTGGCAATCCAAACTTCAAACTTATTTACAGATTTTTCCCTTGAAATACTGGCAAAAACTTTGGCAGTGTCAGTTTATACATATACTCTTTACATTTGTTTTAATGAGTCAACTGCTCTTCTARTATGCCTGTGTCTTACTGATGTGGCCACAGGAAAGGTAAGACTTCAAAGGTCACGTATTAAGAAGATATATATTTCAAAGTAATATATCCTTTTTTATGTTGTCRCTTTTTCTGTACTTTCGACACTGTATAAAACAGTGTTTGTTATTTTCTTTGTYAGTGGATGCTGTAATTTTATAAGATATATATGCTTTGAGATTATATGATTTGCTGTGTACTTCTGAGATTCTACAAAAAACTTATTTAGTAAGAAAAGGAATACAGATAATCAGCCTCTAATTTCACAAAAGACTTCAGTAGCTTMTGCTGAGTCCCTATATTTCTGTTTATGTAGGTGGGAACTACTGAAGAGCAAATTATTTCATCAAAATGTGCCTTATGTTGGATTCATTAAGGTTCCACTTTTGTCCACTGAGAATGATTTGCCCACTTGATAGTCATAAAGCCTTTATTAAAATGTATAATTTTATTTTATACTGCTGTGCAACTCATTTTTATTTTTTATGAGATTTTTCTCATGTGCTTTGTCCTTGTAAATTTATTTACTGTACTCTTAATTTAGAACATCTCRCACAAGATGCTAAGGACTTTACATGTGTAACATAATCAAAGGCCTTTTTGTTGAGTTTTATTCTCACATTTAACATATTYCCTTTTAAAATAATTAAATCTATATATTTCCAGAAAATTCTGTGGTACTTGCTCTGTGGGTATACATTCTGTGGGTTTAATAGAGTTTCTATTTTAAAAGGATGTGAATATATGAAAAAAAATTACAGCACATTTTACATGTTAATCAAGTCAACATGTTCTGCTGACTTTATTGATCAAGTTATTGATTAATCGCCTGAATCCTGAATATATTCAATGACAATGATAAGTCACATATTCCTTTAATATTTTTCCCTATTATTTTTAGAGGTCAGAAGTGCTTTATTTCATCAAATTACTTAGTTCTGGTTCTAAATGAATTTAGAAAATATATGTTGCATAATTTTTTCCTGTTAAATGTTGTTTTGYATTATATTTCCCTGAAGGATATCCCTCCAACCAAATATAGTGCTGTGTGCTTTGTTTTCCTTTTTGGAGGGGGAAGATATTAATTGTAACTCTTCATCCAGTGGGCTAAAATTTCATCTGTATTTGAATATCTATTTCAACTATGCTCCTTATACAGAAGGTAGGCTGGTTTGGGTTTATGAAGGTCACCACTCCAAACTACCATCCAATCTCATGCTCTCATAAGGCACCTTTTTATGTGGCTTAAGCAAATCAATCTGTCTTTGAGAATAGCCTTTACCTAGTTGACATGTCTGAGTCATCCAGTACTTCAGCTTTTTGCTGCCCCCAAGCTATTTTTAAATATTCGTACATGTGTATGAAAGAAATAAGTCTAAGATTGATTGGGTGCTTACAGAACATCCATTCTGGGGAAGGGGAGGGACCCCTAAAAAAACCTGCTCTAAGGTTCATCCTCCCACAGTAAATTTTTGTAAGATAATCCTGTCCCGGGGTCTGTTACCAGACTTGTATAAAAGATTAATATAGTCTAGTTATAATGAAAACCTGACCTGCTTTTGCCTTGCTTCCGAAATGGCTAAAGGGAAAAACATTCTTGCGTACGACAGATGAGCAGTCTCCTTGCTTCTTGAAAGAAGAAAAAAATAACCCAAACAAAAACCCCTAAATGTTTSGAGAATGCTGTAGGCCRTTTGAAATGTATAGATCTCGGAAGAGATATTGCTGTCTCAAGAGGCCTTTTTTGAGATGTCCGTGATATTGGAATGATGATACGGCAATACACTTTGAAATAATTTTGTTCTATWATGCTGGTGTTTGTTTTGTAGGATGTTACTGGTGTTGGGTTTTCTGTAGTGTTCACCCAGCTATGGGATACGGTTACAGCGTATTATTTTAGGTCAAGCTTTGTCATCTAACCCCAAATCAGAATATTTGTGAGCCTTCCGTTGTTCTTACTGATTTATGCAAAAGATGCTACTTTAAGATCTTTCTAGCTTGAAGCAGAGATTTGTTATTGCCATCTGATACACGATCCTCACCTCACCTGTGACGCTAGCTCTTTCCAGTAGAAGTGAAGATCTAAGAAAGTGAGAAAAAGACTTGTATTTTGCTTACTTTTGCTTTTATTCGTTCTGAGATTTACATAGCAGGGTGGTGTGTCACTTGATGAAACTTAGGAAATTTGTCAAATGTACTGTTTCCCTCTTATGCACATTATTTATGGAAACGATTGAAAGTCCTGCTAAGTAAGGCACAAAAAGCAGCAGCCAATTTCATTTAGCTTCTTCTTTCTCCTTGTGGTGGTGGAATTTAAAAGGGCAGTCATGAAWTGGTTTTTGTACATGTACAAAATAAATAGATGTCTTTCTTCAGTGACATAATCTTCACTCTTCTTACAGTTATATTACAAAATTCGAAAAGTTTATGTTAACTTTGATGTTAACATGTGAAAGTAAATTCCATATAAAATAAAGAGAAAAGACATTTGGACTAATAAAAGTTGTARCTTGTAAATTCTGCTGAAGTCCCTAGAGTTATTTTAAATCACACGTGGTGTTAGCAGTTGATTCCTGCAGGTAAACGTCTAATCAAGTTATTCAGAGGCTGAGAAAATACAAGTACTGTGTGTTGTGAAGAAGCTTTATTGCGAAAAGATTTTTTTCTTTTTTTTTAAATGGGATGTCTTTTAGACAGATGTTCTAACTTTAAAATTCTATTTTTCTAGATATTAGGAATGACAGTRTAACTTGAGAATTAAATTGTGACTACAAAATGTAGTCAAAGAATGATGCAACAGAATAGATAATTGTAGTCGTACACTGCCACTACATAGCCTGGCTAAATGTTTTACGTTACTCATCCAGCTCCTCTAAACTACTTTTGGTTTCATTACTGTCAAATGCAATAACAGACTTAGGCAGATTTCTGACTATTTGTTAACATATCAGTGGAGCTTAATGATGCAGTTTGCTGGCTATTTTAAGCAGATTTTTCAAGTGGGGCTGAATATATTTTTAGTACTCTAGTATTCAAGTAATAATTTGTCAGCAGCAAAAAATCTACTGCTGAATCCCGTCAGATTCAGAGGCAAAGTCCTGTTAAAAGCAGCAAAAAGCTTCAAGGACAGGTTATTTGATAAACTTGCTTCTTGTAAAGACTGTCACACCAAGATCCAGCTTGCCATGCAGCCTGTCTTCTGCTGTGACCAACAGCAGTACTTAAGGGACATTGCAGGATGTGGTAAAAAGGTAGTAATTGCTCTCTCTGAACCAGTGACTGTCAGAGTTTCCTGAGACAGGAGCTTGGTGCTGGAGAGGATGGCCAAGAAGGCACARCGTGTGGTGAACGGTTGTGCGTGGGGAGGAATACTCACGCTTCTTCCTCACTGTTCTTGCCATATGTCTTGACTTCATGAAGACTTAATGGTGGCTGAAACAGTGGTTTAGYAGAAACTGCTATGGGTTGATCATAATCTGGATCAAAAAACAGATTTATTGCCAGGTTTTGCTGTCAATATAGGAGAATCTGCCAAAAAGTATTTTGATAGTATTCAGTATTATARCTGATGGTCCAGATCATGGTATGGAGAGACGGGTGCAATGTTTGCAGAGGACACCAAGCTGGAGTCRGGACTGTCAGCATATCGGTAAATGGTGCTAGGAGTCAAAACAATCTAGGCAAATGGGAACTGATAACTTGAAACCACAGAATGTAGTTCAGTAAAGGCAATTTGGCAGCTTTGCACTTGGGCATAGATACAGATCGGTAAGGGATGGTAGCAGATTACGGTTGAGGGTAGGTCAGGAGTGTCATGATGTGCTAAACGGGCATGCACTAAACTCAGTAGTAGCACAGAAGTGCACCTTCCTGAAAAAAATCCTCCCGTACTTTTCATCACGGGGAGGATGATGTCCAGTGTAAGCACCGTGCTTCAAGAAAGACGTGAACAGTTATAGGGACTCTAGATAAGAGCGGTAACAATGATCAGAAATCTAGATAATRTGACTGTCTGGGAAAACAACAGTTCTCTAATACATAAAGTCTGCTTTGAGGAGGAATGGGACAATTTGTTCTCTGTGCCAATAGTGGAGAGGACAAGAAATTAAATTGCAAAAGGGGGAGATTCCAGATCGATATCAGGAAAAGTTTTCCGACAGTAAGACTAGTGCAGCACTGAAATGGATTTCACAAGGAAGCTGTGCAATCAGCAGTGTTCAAGGTCTTCAAAATGGGTTAGATAAACTTCTGTCAAGAATGGCAGAGGTAGAGCAGATTCTGGTTTGGGATGGGGTCCCTTCCACATCTGTAGTGGCAAACTGACTTTTTTTTTTTTCTTTTTTCTCTCTGTCTTCCATATTAAATCTTTGCCAGTGAGCAGTGGCCTTTGCCACGCTAACTTTGCCATTCCCAATCTCTCTCTGATGTATTTTCTCAGTAGTAATAGCTTTGTGCATATTATTATTTTTTCCTGTTGTGCCTACCTTTGCATTTTCAGTAATGCAATCCATTCGCCCCTGAATTTATCACTAAATGCAGCAAGTGTCTTCTGTGGTTCTTTGTGGTCAGCTTTAGTTTTGATTAAAATTCATTAAAATTCTACTTTATACATACTGTGTCACCTGTTCCTTTTCCACTTTATTGGGATATTAAACACTGGAATCCTTGCTGAATTCTCTAGTATCCTTTCTTCTCTGTAGTAGCATTCCTGTCCTTTACTAATTTTGCAGGCTAAAGATTTTAGTTAAAAATCTCTGCCCAAGAGGAAGAAGAAAGCTGAAGGATGCCTCTGATCAGAGATAGTTTGGCATGTAAGAACTTGGGTCAGGGGAAGGTAGCTGTTACGTTTTAATTACTTTTATCATTGGATTATACTAGTCTGGGCTTTGTGGAAGGTTGTCACTGCAGGCTGAATAATTTCCTGAAAAAAAGGTTGTGAACGAGCACAAGGCATGATATTACTATTTTTTTTCATAGCTAATGGCAGGAAAGTGACTGTGCTTTTTCGACCTTTCTCTTGTTTCAAGTTGCAACCACATTTTTCTTTAAGAGGAAAGAGATGAGCTGATCTTACTATTCTACGTCAGTTGTAAAATTTTTATTAAATGTTGATAGGGTTTGCGGAAGAATAAACACCCACAAGGTTTGTCCTCTTTCAGAAGCTGCTAAACCGAAGGAACGAGTAATCGAGGTTCCCCAAATACTCTGGTAGTCATCAGTGCTTTGAGTCGTCCTCTGAGATCTCTCTGTTCTTGCTCGAAAACAGACTGATCTCTGTATTAACAAGAAACAAAAAAGGGAATGTGTTCCTGTTAYGTATATATGTGTGTATATATATGTGTGTATGTTCCAATTTTAGCATTAGTGAATGCAGTGTCAGGTTAGCACTGAGGTATCTTATTCAGGTGATGACTTTTTCCCTTTCACTTAGTCTAAACGAGCCTAATATTCTCGGAAAGAAATTTCTGGCCTTTCTCCAGCTGGTGCTTAAGTTTGAGACTAATCAACGACCTAATGCCTTCTTAAAAATCACCAAATTTATCTACCAGAGATAAATCGGCAGGTGTTCTTCCTTTGGTAACAGGATTTGAAATGGRGACTTTATCTTCAAGCGCAAGCTGTGCCCCCGAGTCACAGCAAAGCGGCGGTCCGGTCCGCCGCGGGCTGCGCCGGCGTTAGCGCCACGCGTCTAGTGAGGAGCATCCCGCGCCTGGACTCCCGCGTCGTCCGGAGCTGCGGATGAGAGCTCCTTCGYGCCGATTCTTTTTCCTTTTCTCCAAAGAAACTGAAGCAGAGGAGGGAAAAACAGACACGTCCTTCAAAGGCTCTGCAGTTTAGATAGCAAGTGTTGTAGGTTTTAGAAGGGCTAATAGGTGGGGAATCCTGCCTGTCCCTTTGCTTATGCCTTCAAACGTTAGAACAAATCGTTTTCCATTCATATCTGGTTGTGTTAAAGACATGTAAAACTTACATACTTAAATGCTTGAATTCATATTTTGGCCAAAAATGATTTAGCACATGCAGATATGGATTTTAATGGTGATTTTTAAGAGTCTCTAACTTGATCTTCTTTCTGAGAATCTGGTTTCGCTTATGAAATAAAGAGCCTCTTGAAATAATTTAAGCCTCTGGACCACCTTATCTCCACCTGCCAGTTGGCTATGCAGAAAACCACCAGGTGATTTAGATTTGTGCTTGGAGTTGGGTTGCTGGTGCCAAATGCTGGGAATGAATATTAAAGACCTGACTGTGAGTTCCGTTTGTAAAAGAAAATCTGTCATTTGGAGTCAAATCCCAGCCAAGGTTGGTTGTTTGCCACTTGTTTTTATGCTGTAGTATTTTCATTTGAAGTTTATTTAGTTATATCATTTTTAATCTACTTTGTATTCAGTATTATTTAAAAATAATTGGAAAAAAAAAAAACACTTTGAACACCCAAATTTTTGCCAGCAGAAGACTCTCTTGTGCCCACTTTGTGCATTTAAAGTGCACTGTAGSGGGTTTGACTTCCAAAAATTGCACTCCTGCCTTTAGGAGAGAGCAAACATGCTGACACCATTTTGGAGCGGCTTCGAGCTATTTTACATCCATCAGATTGTTCTAACAGGGATAGGTTAACTGGAGGATGCTGGAGGATATCTCTGGATGTTAACTTAGGGTGATTTTTTTTATTTATAAATGGAATCTTTCCTGCTAATTTTATTATAATTGATCTGTTTCCACACTGTATTCACTATGTGAAATGTTGCAAATTCCTAAAACCAATAACTTCAAACCTTGAATTCCTAGAGGAATATTAGAGAAGAGAATGACACCCAGGGGATGTAAATCTTCCTAGCTTTTCTTAAATAGCATACCTACCTCATTTATTGTCTTAAAAAGAAATATTTCCTATTCTTCAGTCTGTATAGTACTCTTAATTTTATATAAATACCTTGTAGGACGATGTCCCTATGCTCTGCTAGAGAGCAAATGAGCCACGAGATCGTTGTTCTCACAAGTTCCTCCTCAAGTTGTGCATTAGCTCTCCACAATTCTTTTTTTTTTTTTTTCTTTTCTTTTTTTTTTTTTTTTTTTTGCCTCTGGAGGAAGTTTTTTCCTGCTTTTAGAAACAATTCAACCAACCAGCTGGAAAAAATTTACTTTGTAGGCTTGGAGCGGTTTAGATTGAAATGCAGGTTCTTTGCTTTCATGTTAAAGCATAGCGATTTCAGGCATCTAATGGTTTCTGGGTTTTCAGGGTGTTAATAATTTTAATTGATTGAAATACATGCACTGCACAGTGCCTTTTTGTCTGTCTTGGGAGCAGTGATTTGAAATAAGATGAACTGAGAGTTTAAATGAAATGGTATCAGTGTATGTCTAATGATCTAATGAAATCTAACCTAAATTTAGCTTTCAAAGCATGCAAGTAACTGATACTGTATAATGTAGAATTGTTCAAGCTTTTCAAAAGGGGTCTTCCACATGACATATTTAATATTTTTGCTTCCAATTATGATTTTTTTTAAAAAAAGTAATTTGTTAAGTATATTTTATGTACATCATACTCTCACATCTGCTGCCCAAACTACTTTTGACAGTTTGTCAACAAAGCCAATCACATTTAATCATACCRGGATTTCATTGAAAGACGGATCATCTAATGAATGTTTTCATCCTTAAAAGTCAACATTTTAATAAATATCATACTTGTTAAATGGTACAAAATAAGTTGACTTTGTAAGACTGAAATTTAATCTTCAGTTCTTAATGCTAGTACTCAGGAAACAGCTTGTAGTTACTGCTCTGCTGGGAAAACTTGTGCGTGTGGAAGAGTTGCCCAGTTCGTTGGTAGGGGACTGAGAGGCCAAAGAGAGGAAGACAAAGCAAAAAATTGGAATGAAAGAGCAAAAATGGCTTACAGAAGAATATTATTTGAACTTTTAAACATTCAAGATTTACTTACTGAATGGAAAAGTGCAAGGTCATAATTTTTTGATAGCTAAATCTTAGTATCTAAAAATTGAAGTAATGTAATTAATCTTTTGTATAAAGACTCCTTTTCTGCTGACTAACATTATAGTTTTCTTTATTTCAAGCCATTTGTAGACAGCCAAAGCTATGAAGCAAAATAAGCTCAATTTTAAATTCATAGTAACTGGCCATAGTTGGCTTTGCACTGGTTCAATTCAGTCAAGCTGTGAGTAAAACAATTTAAATAAATGAGCCAAGCAAAAATCTGGTGTGGATATGGTCTATTAGTATACCAGCACCCATAGCTGTAAGGCCTTTGCTCATGATGGGCCCGCACCCCTGTCTTGAAAATAAAGAAAGAAAGATATCCCTACTGAGGATGCAGAGCCCAAGGCACCATGCTTGTAAAAGGAGAAATTCAACAACCAACAAAAGTTTCCGGCTGCAAAACTTTCTCGCGCAGGTCTGGCCTCACGTAAAGCTTTATAAAGATGYGTGCTGTTTGCGGCGATGCGTGTGTCTCAGTGGAACGGAGGTTAATGATGAGGGATTACGTCGCATAGCTATTCAGCAGCCAAAATTGCCTTCTCTCAGTTCCTGCCAGAACGTACCTAGGTTAAGCTTTATATGAAATGTTTTTGTAGCAGCCGAGAACTGCGTGCTTTAGAGACAGTTTGAAGGAGAGCTAGTTTTATTCTGTGCCTTTTTTTATTCATATAGCTAGAGCAAATAGCAGAAATGCAGCGTTACTTGGAAGAATCTCTTGCACTTAGTTTACTGGGTGCTTGTTCTTTGAACCCTTTGCTCTGCTTTCGTTACGGTCTTTATACAAACATCTCCATTTGTACACACTGCATTCATAGTAATCTTAATTTTTCTGTTACCAATCTCCTAAGACTATTAGGTTATACTATAGATAATATTTTTTAAAGTTCTTATGCTTTCCTAATGTTAGCTGGTTAACACTTTCCGTATTATATATTCAGATACATTTATTTACAAGTTTTGCTACTTTGCAAGTTGATCCTCTGTTTTGTTTCTAGTTAAGCTTATAGTATGGGTTGCTGTGAAGGTAAAAACTCTCCTTGAAGACTGTGTTGGGAGGTTTTAAATATGTTTAGCAATATTTTCAAAGAAGTATGATTCTTTACTTAGCTGTATAAGAAACTTATATTTTAGAAAGAAATTTGGGTGTTCTGGAAAGGGTTTTTTTTCATAACTGAAAAAATGGCTGAGATATGCTTGCTGGGAAGCTGACTGGGAAAAATCTACTTTTTTTCTGCAGTAATACTACATGCAGATAATTGGTGTAAAAATGTGATACAGAATTATATATTGTTAGGGATGACATCCCAGTTAAATGGCTTAGTCTTCAAAATACAGCCCGAAGTCCATTTCCTGTAATGTTAATTAATATATTTGTTCCTTAATGAAAAGCTTATTTTGTGCGCCTTTGTTGCTTGTGACTGAAWGTGTGGAAAAGCCAAGTTAATCTCACTTTCAGTGTCTCAGACATAACACTTTTTTTTGACACCTGCTCTTTCATTCCGGCAATTGCCACTTACTGCTGGGAACATATCTATCAGATACTTTTATGTCTCTAAGAATTTTATCGATTGGCATTAGTAGTTGGGGTTATTTTCCCTCAAATTTGTAATTTAGTTCTTTCTCCATGTGGTTAAGTTTAATGCAAAGTTGTTGTAACTGGGTTTCTATTCAGCAAATTGATACTGACAGTGGTAATGGTAACAGATAGTAGCTGAGGAAGGACTACTCCATTTCCAGCAGGAAGGGAAGAAAAATTGCTTTACCATGGGGGGAAAAACACAACCCAAAATTCAGTTATCAAGTGGGCAGACAAATGCCTAGTAGTGTGGTGATTAGAAAGGCTCGAGTACCATATGCGGTGGCATAATTAGMTGTATTACTCATGTTTTTGTTGAAACAAACAAAGAAAAAATGTTAATTTCTGCATGAATGCGTGGGACAAAAATAGCAGTGAGATCTGTGTGRAATGCTGCTGCTGCTCTTGGTTTCTCATCAGAAGAAGAGAGTTTAGCAGTAGGAATGAAAAATTGGTTTTTTTTCCTAGCAAGTCCTGGGAGAAAGCCAAGGAGGAGTTAGTATACAGTACTTGCTTCTAGTTTGACCAAAGATGCTTTCTGGACGGGCTCTCTTCTGGCATGTCTAGAAGTCTGTCACTGAAGATACATGGCAAACTCTACTCTTCTATGCCATTGTAGGCCTCCACAGGATAAAATTCTAAAATATTAAACAGATTTTCTTGTCAACATAGAACAGTACCCTTCTTATACACGGAATACTTGAMTAGATAGTAATATTGGCCCACGCCCCAAGTGTACGGCGTCACTATTTGTTAGCAGGAGATATACCACATATGTGGCCATCAAAAAACAGCATTGAGGTTTATCTTAGTTGAATGATATTAACTTGAAAGTGCTCCATTAGTTATAAATAAATAAAAGAAGAGAAAAAAACCTAAAAAGTAGCAGCAAAATTTCCAACAAACTTTTCCGGGTCTCTCGGGTGTTTTTTATTTATTTATTTTTTTAAACCACGCAGTTATCTTCTGTTTTGTAAAATGACTGTTTCCCTTATTGTGGTGTAAAATGTACACAAAAGAGAAAATGGCCGTACACATTAATACAGGTTTTGCCTTAGAATCATAGAATCAGTAASGTTGGAAGGGACCTCTGGAGRTCATCTAGTCCAACCTACAGTAGCCTACTCAGCTACTGTACAGTATATAAGGGTGGACTACAACATAGGTTGAAAAGTGGCTTGACTCGTGAACTCTAGGAATAGTGGTGGAAGATTCGAGTGCCACTGGTCACCAGTTGCTAGCGGTAGTYGTCTTTAGTGGAGCAAGTCCAGCCGAGGTCACCAAGGTGGTCAGGAAGCTGGAGCACATGACGTGAGGAAAGAGGCAAAGAGACCTGACTTTGTTCAGCCTGGAGAAGAGAGGAAAGATCTTCCTTGCGATCTACTGCAACCTAATAGGATATAGAGGTGTCGGAGCCATAAACCATACTCTTCTGGGACACACATAGTGAAAGGACAAGAGGCAAGTTCCAGCCAAATATCAGGAAAAAAAAAAAAAAAAGTTTTCACTATGAAGGTGGTCAAACATGGGAACAAGTTGTCCAGAAAGGCTGTGGAATCTCCATCTGTGGAGATACTCGGCATTCAGCCAGACAACTGATGAGGTCTGGAGCAACCTCATCTGATACTGATGCTGGCCCTGCTGTGAATGAGGGGCTGGACTGGAGATCGTATGGACTTGTGTGGTGGCAAACTAAAATGGGAAGACTGAAACAATTATTTTCTTCTTCCGGGGTACTTGCAACTATTTGGAGGGTGTCATCACTGTGGCTGAAGGTGAAATGTAATGGCATCTGAAAAKTAATCATCAAAGATCTATTATTTTATTCAATTTCTGTAATTCAGATTGTTCTTTCCCCAAACTGGATAATTGAATGTGTGCTTGTGGGATCACAGAATTTTTTAAAAAAATAGGTAAATGGGAGGAAAAGATTAATATATAATGACCTGGTCTGCTTCATTGCAGAAGGGAGATTAGCTTGCCTATGATAAAGTTATATCATTATATATGTTTTGTAGAACTTTGGTTTCATTTAAATGAACTCGTGTTGAATGGGGATTGGAAATAACATGGTAATAACACTAGCCTTAATGTGTCCACCTTGTTTAAAGAAGTTYGTACAGTTTTCTTGGACAAATAATTTTCCATTTTCTTGGTAGTCATTTTAAATAGTTTTTCAGCTTTTACCTAGTTATTCATTTATTATTAAAAAAAACTTCAGGAATTTTGACTGTAAGAATAAGTTAATTTAATTTTTCTTCACTAGTAAATATAATATAGAACTAACAAAATTAAATAATATCAATTTTTTTGATTTGGATTTAATTTGTTGTGAAAGTAGAGTGGAGCTGGTTGCTTCTGTTTTCTGCTGCTCTTTAGGGGATAGATTTTTCATTAAAAACTCCATATTGTTTTGCAGAGAGATCAGAATGCTGAAGTATTTTACTTCCTTCACTATTTTACTTCCTTTGTTTTAGATTAATCAAACTTGAAACTCCCGGGCACCTTTTCCTTAGGATTTATTTGAGCTGTCGGGTTGTTTTGAATGCTCTTTAAGAGATGACTCAAGTAATAACTATGGCCTAGGGGAGCTTCTGGGCTCCATCCGCAGCTAGTGGAGAGTGGCTTTGCTGTGGTCAACTCATCTCTAGGTGATCCACTATGCTTCATCTCCACCTCCTTCCTGGCATGCCACCTTCTCTTCTTTGGCTAGTGGAAACCTAGGGAGATTAGTCTGCCCATGGTAATTTTAGTACTACTTCGTTTTGTAGTTATTGCAGTGCTGGCTGGTAGCTTAGCTTAGTATCTAGTTAAGGATTATTTAAATCTGCCTATCTTATTTTCCTACTTTTTGTCTCCTGATTTGTCTTCTGCTTGCTTAGTGACTGAGTTCATTTAAGAAGTAAATGTTAAATAATGCTGTCTTAAAGAACGTTAATAGATTTCTAAACTGAAAAAGAAGCGTCAGTAAAGTGATACTTTAAACACCARCTAAAACTTGGTTTTATGCGTATGTGCTGTTGCCAGTGACAAGAACCATTCAGACCCAATACTACACCACAAAAGTTTGCTACCCCCAGGCATTTCACAGCATAGCCTTTTCTACTATTACTCTAGTGTAGTATGCCCTCACGTGGTTAAATGAAATATCTTCTTTGCATGAGACAGGTATTGCTTAAATTTAATCTCTTCTACAGTGGAATTGAGAGAAAGGAAGTCTATTAGCTAAATGGGAGATGTGTTTGCCATCTTGTTTATTGGCCTTCAAAAGATTCACTTGCCCATGTTTAGGACAAAGTGGTTTCGTTTCTGCTTGGTTACATTCATACTGATAACTTTTAATGTGATCCCTCGAAATGGAAAACTATCATTTTTCTCCCACATAATATACTATGCCAGTAGTCTTTTGCTTATTTTACTTATTTGAATATCCCAAGCTTAATTTTGTGCTTTCATAGGCAGCTTTCATACRTATCTCACATAATGAATGTGATGGGTTTGAAAGCTTTGTTACTACTTCTGCATCAATTTGGGAAGGAGTTAGAGTAAATAAGATGTTATTTTTGATTTGTAATTGTCATGATTCACATAGATTGCTAACAGCTATGTATGAGGGCTTCGTACCCTAAAAGCAACTTGCATATGTTAATGGCTTTTCTCTTTCCATGTACTTATGGAAGTCATGCAACAAGTGAAGTTTTGTCGCAGATGAAAAATAGGCAAAAATGAGAGAAAAATAGCAAAATGCGCTTATGGCATCAGTAACGCCTAATGTGTTCATTAGTATGAGGAAGAGATGGTATCAGTAGGGTGCTGGGATTAATAAAAACTTACTAATTGTGAGAATTTAAACAAATAAATAAAAGTTA
The DNA here is from genome assembly GCF_003343005.1 of Rhea americana. NCBI lineage: Eukaryota > Metazoa > Chordata > Aves > Rheiformes > Rheidae > Rhea > Rhea americana. Next base: position 2,518,386 of record NW_028186546.1, read on the forward strand.
TAAAAATGAAGGAAGTCCTGTTTTCCTGAATTATTGCTCAGTTGTTACTAAGACTGTCAAAGACCACAGAGCACAGCACAGAAAATTAATGCTTGTGTCTACTTTGAGATCACTACCAACTGATGTGTGTTTACTGATTATCAGGTAGATTTTATCATTCTGAGTATTTTTGTTCTAGGAAAACTAAACTCCATATTTGACTGCTTAAGAAAAATATTCTTGAATTATAATCTGTTAAGACTGGTTGAATTGCACAGGGCTGATCATTTGGAGCTGACTAGTTTGCCTTCACTGTTTTCAAAATATTATTTATTTCCCATATGGATATATGCTGTTGTGTCACAAGGGACAGTAGTGAAAGGAAGACGATCCTAGGATCATGGGCAGAARGGGTTAGTATCTCCAAATGTGGCTCTAATTAAAATTCAGTCTATGCTGTATGAAAATCATAGGCACCCTTGATTTAAAGCTGTGGAGCTAGACTCAAACGTGTGGAGATACGCTGAGTTCTTGAGTCCTTTTAGCACCTTGCTCCTGGAGTATAACTYGTAAACCCAAGTTGTATGACTAAGCTCCCTACGTAACACATGGAGAAGAGATAGAGGTTTTGGAGTGAGAGTTATAAGATGCTGAGTGGGAGAAATTGAGAAGAAAGTGGGACTTTTTGAAATTTCATCCCTTTCTGGATGCTTCACTCTGAGCCTACAGATGGGCATTTATATCGTATGCTGACTAATGGTCATAATTTTTGCCTGGAGTTAGTCTAAGTCTTCCTTCAGGGATGAAAAAATGACCGTTCTTGTTTTTTCAAACCCAAACATTAGCGTTGCAGCCCACTTTCTTACACGATATTCATGCATGAAGCAAGAAGCATCGATTCGTTCTCTCCTGGGGCGGAGGTACATCGGACTACYATTTCTCACCCCTTGGGACGCTGCTGAACCCGCCAGTTCATAGGCTAGTCCCGAAACTGCGTTAGGTGGCACTCCTGATGCAGGAAAGAAATCACAAATCGCTGAGGCAGGGAGTGACGACTGTGAGCAAACGTAGCTCCAGCCTAGTGTGTTACAGGAGTTTAGGAGAAGTTTAAGACTAGGCATTTGGACATGTTGCTGGGACTGTTCAGTCATTTTGCTCAATGATTGTTTAATGCAAAAAARCAGATGCAGTCCTGAGAGCACTGACTGGAGAAAAAAAAAATCCCTGTATTTCAGCCTTCTTTACTTGTATTTAGTTGAAAAAGATTTACAATGGATGAGAAAATGGTCCCTAAATACTCACTTTTAACTTCTCTAATTTCTTGTTCATCCACCTACTCATCTTGATGAAGCTCTTATTAACCTTCATGAGGAAATAACTGTCAGAAAATGTATGTTTAAGGCAAATTTGAATTTCTGAAATGGGCCAGCTTAATTTGCTTGATATAACCTAAAAATCTAAAAAATGCTAATCTAAAAATTTTCAAAACACATACACGTTAAAGAGCTTGGTGCTTTATAATAGAAGTCAGTTTTTGGCATTTGAATAGGCTCGCTGTAACTAAAAGCGTTGTCTTAGGGAGCTGCTTAGTGTTTCATAAGGATACTCTGTGCGGAAGTGGAAGGGTGATCTAGTCCGCAGTTGTAGCTTGAATACATTAACGAGTCATTAAGAGGTTAAGATTAGTGCTGTGAGTGAGATATGGCAGATATGCTCAAAAAATGATGGCGATCCATGTATTTCATACTGTCTTCTGCAGGTGCACTTGAGTAGGAGCCAGCCTGTTCAGAGAGGAGCTTGGGCGAATTAAAGGAAGCCCAATGCAGTAGAAAGAGAGAGGAACATYTTTAAAATTGACTTTTACATTTTATTTGCATTAAAAGCATCGAGGGGATTTTTTTAGGAGTCAAACTGAGCCATTAGTTTTTGTTGAAGACTATTCACAGAGAGTAAATAGGAAATGGGAAGTGATTATGGGTTGTTTGATTGGTCTGATKAAACACCTGCTCTTCTAGCTTGGCAAAAGGTGGAACCGTCAAAACCCTAGCGAGATGCCAGCAAACTGTACTGAGGAAGAAGAGGCTTAGTTAATACTTGGGAGAAGTTTTGCAATCCTATCAACACAGAGAGGATATCTTTTAATTAACGTAGACGTTGGTGCTGCCTGTTACTGATACTGGTCTTGGTGTGGTCACCAGCTGAGAAGCATCTGCGCAGCAGCAAGGCACCTCCCCGAATGCCACTAACTGGTATTCTTGCCATCAGACTCTGTAAGTGGGTTGAACTGTACAACTATGACAACTGAACAACAGTTTCTATAACTCAAGGGATTTTCCAGGAGTGAGAGTTGAGGCAAGTCAGCAGGGTGGCGYGGGGTATGGACATGAACAAGTGGATGCGTAGGAAACTTGATGCATGGAAATCTGATATCTTCATTAACATGAACTTTCCTCTGGTCTGACTCTTGAATCTTTATATGAGAGAGTTATATTTTAAAGAAAATAGTTCATTTTAACCATCTGAATAGCATCACAATATTTTAAAATACTACACTATCATATATATGTACCTATTAAGTAAAAGATAATTTTTCAGGAAGGTTTCTAGGATGAATATATATATATCTATATATGTTTTGCAGAAGAAGTACTGGGACATTCTGGAGAAAATTAATACTTAAGAACTTTAAAATACTTACTAAAAAGTTTAAAGTGCCTTATACAATATTCATTCACATCAGCTGGGATATAAACCTTTTTCCTATGGTGTGAACACTGATAAAACCACCACTGCTGTTAATTTATATTCTTCTTATCTGTAAATTACATCCTAAAGGTACATCACGTAGACAGAACAGAAAGATGCAAATTTGTCCAGGATCCTGAATTTCTATTTGGCAGCTGAGACATGAGTCAGAGCAACTAGCTGTCCTGAAGCTAGCTTGGGTGCAAATATGCTGCCTCTAATCTCAGTGTTCCCTGAGTTATCTAGGTATTTTGCATCCAAAAGGCAGGTCTGTCACTGGCATTTTTAATATCTTAACTAATAGTTTATACCTGACAGAGAATAGTCTGCGTACTTACTAATTCTTCTAAATGGTGGGTGTTTGCAAGCATTGAAGGTAACTGGAATTAATATAAAAAGACTGGGTTAGAAACACTGAAACTTAGTGTCTCTAACGTATGTTGGTGAAAATGCAAATGTATTCAACAGAAAGAGAAATTCACTTTAGTGAATTAGATAGCTACAGCTGATTGTGTAGAGATAATTACAGAGCTYATAATGTGAGCTGTTAGGAAAAAAATAACCGGCGTGATTCAAGAGCTAAGGACAGTCGCAAATTATTTAAGCTGACAGAGAAAGCACAGTTAGAAACGACAGTATAGAAYTGAAGTACAGGATTTACTAAATGCTGAATCGTGTTTGAGAGGTTGTCTRTGTGTGTTTACCATTATACTTGTATAGTTTAGAAAACTTTTTTTTAAGTAGCACTGGAAAATAAGCACAGCCATGGAAAAAAAGTCAAGCTGCTTTTCTTTGTTTTGCGCGTGAGCTGATGTAATTTAGTGAAAGCATTTGCTTTGTTATTCTGCTAGGTGGTATCTCCTAGCTGGATTAGGATTAGCTAACGAGCTACTGCTGAGAGCCAGATCGTGACAGCGCTTTGCAGCGTGCGGCATCAGGAGGGCGTAAAGCAAACGGGCCGAAGAACCCGCACGGTTTTACTCCGTTGCAGGATGGTCACGAGAGCAAGGACGGTCACCGGAGCACGGTGTTCAAGCCCGGTTTTGAGCAGGGAACTGGATCTGAGCTTCTGTAACGTGCAGCACAACCTGTTTCTCCCACAAAGTGCTTTGGAAGGTCTCTGTTTCGCCCTGCTGCCGAAGGAAACCAATTTTGAAAAAGGAAAAATATACCACAATAAAATAACCCAAATCCAAAGATGCTTTGTGAAAGGGACTTCTTGTTCTCCAGACAGTCTTTGATGCAACAAACTGCTCTCAGAAAGAGGAGGATTTTGAAAAGCAGTGCTTGGCRGGGGAGATGCCATTAGTGTAAGCGGGGAGGCAATAAAATGCTGCGTGGGAGTGGAAGGGGAGCCGGGTGTCTGCAGCAAAAGGGGCCTTCCACAACACCTCGGAGCTGTCTTTATTCAGGGCATCGAGTGTTTCCAGCACTTGGTGGTGTATGATGGTGGGAAAAGAGAGGAATAACTTGTAGCTGTTCACATTCAAGAAATACCGCTGAGAAGAACACGTAAGACTGACTTGAAAATGAGGGGGAGATAGGGGCGAAGGGTGGAATTTTTTTGCAAACAATTAATGATCTTCCAGCTAAAGCCTTTTAAATTGATTTCATATGTTGCAAGAATATGTTAGCTTAGTATTTAACAGAAAGTAAAGYGTGAATTTGGTTAGGCAGGTCTTACCAGTGATACACATTAGTTCTAAACAGTGCTATTTAAAATGTACATGATTAGCTTGTCAGCAGTTGGACAACATCACAAAATTGCTCATGGATTTATTGAGTAGTGACCACATTTACTGGGCTGTTATTTATTACTATTTATCTCAAAAATTGTTATAGTTTTTTTTTTTTTAAAAAAAGCTCTCAAAATAAACAAACTCAAAATATTTGTGTCAATTGCTTTTATAATGCAAATATTTGCATAGCCATATTTGATTTACTTTCTTTGGTTTATTAAACAAGCAAGGAGATTAAATAAATTGAGAAACTCCAACAGCCAACAAATCATTGATATTTCGAAATAACACGCGTTAGTACTAGGCGTGTGATCAGTGACARACCACAGGGATTAAGAAAATAATGAAAAAGTGCATATCAATATTTTCSCCCTAAAGTGTTGATTAAAGCATACTGTGTAACGTGGATACGGAAAACCTTGAGTAACTAATCCAGTTCCGGCGGTTCTCGGGGGGAGGAAGGCACTACGGATCCGGAGGCGCTCTTGGCCCGTGCCGCTCGGCAGTCTGTAGGGAGAGCAGCTGAGCTCGGAGTCGGGAGTGTTTTTCTCTGCGCTGTAGCTGCTGCCCGTGGATTAATTTGATGTGCGTGTGAGCTCGCGCTGCCCCCTTTCACCCCAGCATCCCTGCCCGCCCACGGCTTTTCCAATAGCGAAATCCATGCTAAAAGATTCTTTTTTCCTGCTTATTATCAAAGACATCTTCACCTTTCTTGGGGGCTGTTAGAGCTGTGTAAGGATGACTTAATTCAGGGTGGGAYTGAACTATTAATCAGTGAAATTCTGTTTTTCCAGCAGAGATCTGGGCTAGAACTGTATGAGGCTTCTTTAATAACGTAACAGAGCAAGGTTCCCTAGTGTGATCCAAAAGCCAGAATCATTACAGGTTTGCCTAATGAGCTTGTGGCAATTATAAAGTGATATATTTGATACTTGTGCAAAATTTGGGGYGAGATTTGCATTAATTAGTAACAGAAGCTGATGTATGTGTTCTTTGCTTTGTACCAGCATTAGTGGGATAGTATATTTAAAATAAACTGGTTACATTAGATAGTAATTAGTTTAGATAGTAGTTTAGAATAGATAGTAGTGTTCACGTCTTTCATGTTTGTAGATCTCTGTTTAAAATGTATAGGTTGTTGCTTCAAATTTACGGATCATTGACAGTCTGCTTTTGAGCAGTTTTCCAGTATCACCTTCTGGGAACATATTATACTCTCTTGATAGCCCATGTCTGATATGATTTTCATGATTTTATTTGAGCGTGAGCTTTTGATGTACCAGAAGCTATTTTTTAACTGTTAAAATACTAGGAGAAAAACCATAAGAAACAGAAAAAGAAAAATAAAACCCTCAAACCCTGAAACAATCGCTCAGCAAAACTTTTAYGAGGAAATTGGGATCCATTGGGGTCAACACCAGCAGTTCTTTGGAAAAAGAAGATTTACTTCTGGTATGCTGCYCTTCTTAGGTGTCTGCTGTATAAGCGGTGGTGAAGGCCTCCGACTTCTGGCAATCAGTAATTTCCTGTGCTGGACTAGCAGCATCCCTCAATGTGTAAAAAAGGTTTTACACTAATGCTGGTTCTTTTCCGCTTATGGGACATGCAGGTTTACTTAATCCCCCCGGTAATTATCTAGAAAGTAAATAAATTCTTACTGCACTGGAGTTTCCAAACTTGGTTGCTACAATGTGTCTCAGATTCTGGCATCGAAGGAAGTTCTCAAACTTCTCGGGGAAGAACTGCTGAAAGATGCACATGAGCTTTTTGGAGATCTATCTGTAATTCTGTATATCAGTCAGGATGGGACAATACAATCATTGTTGAAGTGTTATGAAATACTCTATTTTCACTTTTAATTTTCCATATATTTTGGGAAGTTCATATGTTTTTAATTAATGTTTTATGCTGTGCTAGAATCGTTTATATTTCTGTAGGTGACCAGAAATGGATACCACTCTGCCAAGAAGAATATTATAAAAAGGAAGCAATGATTTGCTCTAAGCATACTTTCTTCAAAAACAAACCACTCTCCTCTTTTCCTCTATCTAGAGTGTTTCTTTATGTTCTTTAAAAAGATAAGGATTTTTTTGGCTGTTTCTGTTGAGAAAAAAAATATATATTTATATGTGTATATATACACACACACATATATAAAGTATTAGGAATTAGTTTTGAAAGCTTTGTAGTTTTATAAGAGGTACAAAAAGAAAAATACCCCAGTATGTAGATGATAATGGTATCAATATTTATTTCTCATTTCCTGATTTCTTGGGAATCCAGCAGCCGATCTCATGGCCTTACATGAGCTATCGTTGTGTTATGAAGGCTACATATAAAAGGATTTATTGGTTCTGCTGAGGCTATTGATGTACYGGGAAATAAAACATGTAGGACCAGTTTGTTGAAGATGTATGTATTTATATATGTATGTATATTGCCCTCATYCTCTCTCCATTATCTCCTGCCAATAATGACGATAAAATATTTTTTCGGGATTTCTTTCACTTAATTTAGCAATCTGGCATCTTTTGGTTAATATCTCTAACCTCAGTGTGGTTGTGTAGCTTCCCCTCCTTGTCAATGACACAGTATCCATCTCTAGGCACAAATCCATCCGACTTTACGGTAGCTCTGGTCCGTATCCCTCTCCATTGAGTGCATCTGTTCAATACTTTTAGATGATCTTAGAATAGATGTGTAACTTTTTTTCAGTGAAATTAGGTGAGATGACTCCCACTTGATAGATGAATCCTTGACAGAAGGAGCAGACTAGCAGATGTCATGATCCCATAACATTAATTTTGAATGTTTTTACTGGAAAACATTGTTTAGGGTACTAAAGGAAGTCTGGAATCCCGCTGGAAACCCTAATGCTGATGTCTTCACAGCACTTTAGCAAATCWTCTACGAGCTGAAAATTCTTTTTTTAGTTATTGACTCCTACATCTAGGTAATAGAGAGATATAAAAATGGTCTGATTTGGCTTCATTTATTGAGCAGCATTTCCTTACTTCAGATTTTTTTTTTTCCCTCCTTTCTGTATTATCCGAACTAGTCTGGCAGTCTAGGTCTAGTTTGTTCAAACAGTTAAAATTAAGATGAAGCATTATTCTCTTCATCTGCAAGTCTCCTGATTTCAGCGTCTGATTAATCAATSTTATTGCCTGCTGCAAGCTTTTCTTAGTCAGCTTTATGATGTGCTAGACAAATGCATTCTGCTGATAAAGTTGAGATAAATGACAAAGCCATCTGAGTTTGTTTCTTCGTAGAATTCTAAAATTTATTATGTAGACTAAGATCAACCACAGAAAGATCTAGAGGAAATTTTATAAAGAATAATGTAATGGAAAACCTAATAAAAAAGCAATATTTCTGTACATAAATAGTGAAAAAAAGAGATGATGGCAGAATATTTCCTTGTTGTAGCTAGGCTTCCTGGAAAAAAAAGATTTTCCCCTTTCACTTCCCTTTCTGAAAAAAGGCTCTGGAATTTATTTTTCCCAATACTTTGATTCTTCTGGTGTTTTAAAGTCCTAATATCTACTACAYGCCCAAGAAATTCTCTGGGCTCTGGGTCCAACCACACCAAACACCTTGTCACATTTCTTGGAAAAGGGATAGAACTGCAGTGAATTTTTAGACTTCCTGTGGCAGTCTTATGCTTTGTACTACACTGTGTTTATTGCAAAGATTTTTATTTTCTTACAGCAATGTTCTGGGCTAGCATATCCATATGGTCTCTTCAATTGCCTTGGTTTATATGTTGGTTAGGGTGAATTGATCACWGAGCATTATACATCCATTGCTCTTTTATCACACGTTATATACCTGATTATATCTAATTTGGTGTCCAGGTTTCACAGAAAGACTTTATTWTTTTTTTTWAWTTTWWTTTTTTTTACAGKAATGTTTTATGGTGTGACATGAGATCTTGATGTGCCGTGAGATTTTTTGAATCCAGCAAAAGCCATGGTACATGATGTGCTGTTTCGTTAAGCTATGTGGACAAGGTTTTAATCAGTTCACCAACTACTTAATGAGGAATTCTTTCAAGAGCTTCAAAAAGTACTAGAGAGAATGTGGGATCATTTCAATATCAAGTTGTTACGTCAGCGCAGAATTTTATATATACTGAAGTGTTATAAAACTGGATAGCTTTGACCTGTAAAATCTGTGCAGCAGGAGCTACTCATTCCGTAATGTCTGGMAAACAACTATAATGTTTTTGGTTACTACTTGCGTATAAATGACAGCACTTATCTCTAGAGATGATTGCTTTTGGAGTGGTTACTGACCCTTATGTGTTAGGTTTCATTTTATTGGTTTGTTCATTTTACTGTAGTGAAATACAGTGACAAAAATGATGCTTTAGTACCAACGCCTTCCATATATATCTCTTTTTCTCCCTGACTGCTTGACTATTAGTTTGCTTAACCCAGGCCAAATATAGATAAAAAGGAAAACTTTTCTTTCTAATCAATATTTTTTTTGAGTTATGTGTTGCCATGATTCAAATTTTAAACTTTGCTTTAATCTTTAGGTATTCAGATGATTAGGTCATTTTAATGATAAAGAAAATACTGGCGCCATCAAACCGTACTGTTGTGCCAATTGATAGCTGAAGAACTGTTCAGGCTTGTAAGACGTTTTTCTTTCCCAAAGGTAACGACGCTGGTTAACACAAGCAATAAGGGACCATCTGGCAAGAAGAAAGGGCGCTCTAAGAAGGCTCACGTGTTGGCTGCTTCTGTAGAACAGGCCACGCAAAACTTTTTGGAAAAGGGAGATCAAATTGCTAAAGAGAGCCAGGATCTGAAGGAGGAACTGGTCGCTGCAGTAGAGGATGTACGCAAACAAGGTACGTGGAACAACCTGCTTAACTGTGTAGCTATTCTGTTTGATTCTGTATGGATCTCTTCCAAAAGAAGTATATCAGCTGCTCTGATGATGTGATGAAAACTATCTTTGTCTTATGTTACACTGTATTTTATTATAAAGTACAAATATTAAAATAACTGTACATTCAGGAAGAGCAGTGAGTATGAAGAAYGATCCAACTTTGATAAAACAATATGTATATTTTTTTCTCTGACCTGTTCCACCTCCAAAAAGGAAACTCAAAGATTATTTAGCAGTCATGCTTCCCAGTGCCAATGCCTACTGTTTATTTTTCAAMTTGCTTTTTATTAACATTGTACAAGAAGATTACCTTAAAAATGATTTGCTACTTCATTAAACTTTGAGCAGTGGGGTCATACATTTCTGAACAATCTAACAATTATCAACCAGATAATGCAGCAGTATAGAATTATTTGTAGTTTAGTKTATCATATTCTGAAAAGACACATAGATCATAGCAATATTAAAATCAGGCTTTTTGCTGTGTTGGTGATCATAAYATTAACATTAGTTTGCATACTGTGTAGATTAAAATGGAAGTTTCAAGATATGCAGTGTGTCAAAGAATTGCTCCCTAGCTGGGCATGGGACTTGAGCTTAAGAAAATAACACTGTCTTTAATAGCAGAAATAATACTTATTTTACAAAAATTACTATTTGAATTTTACAGTGGTATTATAGGGAATATACTTTCAAGTAATGCTTTGAAATTTTGGAAATCATCTTTGATATCGACTGATAATTTTCCCTCAATGTAACACATGCCAGGTGCTTTCAGTTTTTTGCGTGCAGTAGGGAAAAAATGTGTTTCTAATAAATGTCCATAACAAAACTCTTCCCTTTTATTAACTTGGATTATAGTTATCTTTATTGCAGCACAATTAAGTACCTTTCATTTTTTTTAAATCCTATAATCAGAAGATACCATCTGCTGGTATCATCATTCCTGGGTTTTAGAGCAAGACTGGCAGAACGGCACCTGAGATCTCAAAAGGAGCCTAAAGGAATTAYGTATGCAATTCTTACTGAATTTCCATGACTTAGGCCTCCTGGCACTCATAYGATAAGTTTTCAAACAGGTACTTCAGTCCTTAAAAATTACATTCAAATGATCRCTGATTGTGTGACCAGGCAGGGTAAAATCGCATTTGAATAACCACTGGGCAGTGACTGTTCCAGTCTATCCTTGCACTGTGCTCGGATCGTCAGCGTAAGCTGTTGCGTGCCGCCTCATCTGTTCGCGTGTGCCGCCCTCATCAGCCTGGCATCGGAGCTCCTTATTTAGCTTTCTTTGTCTTTAGTGCTTCCTCTTAGTTAACGATGATTTGGTTGTAAATTTGGGCTTTGTAAAGGTGGTGGCGTCTGGGAGGAATGCGTTAGAGGATCGTGTTAATGTTGTTAAAGGATTCCTCACTTTTTAATTAGTAACAAACCTTTTATTGTTTTTTTTTTAATATGTATGGATTTTTTTGAAAAGATGCAGGAAACAGAGAAGAGCAGAAATCCTAAACAGCATTATGCAGAATGAGGCAGACATTCATCTTTTATCAACATTGTAGTCTGGAAAATGGTCTGTGAGAGAAATGGAGCAGCAGCTTTTTTAGGTCTCTGAGATGAACCCATAGTTAGGAGAGCAGGAGACACCAACTGCTGTTATTAGCACACATGAGCCCCGTAAAACAGACCAGCCTTGGTGAAATGTGTAATGATATGTTCAGCTCAGTGACATGAAGAGCTGGATTAATGATCTGAGGCTGTTTTGCAACAGCATTGCAAGTTGATTTCCTGGCAGGATTCCACCTTGGATAATCACACCATCAACCTAAAAACGTCTCTYGCAGTTACACCGCCGTTCTTCCTTTCCTGTCCTACATTGCTCTGTACGGGTTTCTGCTACTATATGTGGTTGTTGCAATTCATCCCAGAGAGCATTGCTTTCCTTTGGCAGGTGGAGCAGATGCACTATATCGTTTGCAAAACACTTTGGTGTGGACCTGAATGAAAAGAATGTGCAAGTTTAAGATCCTTATTACTTTGTTAATGTGGAAGGAGTCAGTTATCTTTGGATGGCTGTACAAAAGTCTAATAGCCAAGAGTTTAGATTGACAAAGTCGAGTTCTAAAAACAACTAAGAGCAAGAAGACAGTTTTTAGTGTATTTTTTCAGATACCACAGRATTTTATGAAAAAGTAAATAAAGGTTTATATATAAAGCTCATAACTGTCTATATGTGTGTATRGTCCCATAATATGTACACTTCTGCCTCGCAGGTCTTAAAAAATGTGAAACTGGTRAAAATAAGCTTTAGTTCAAACTTATCTGACTGAAATCATCAAATTTTTTGACTGCTGAATACTTTTTTATATGGGCCTTTATTGCCATGCTGTCAAAGCTGTGTAAAAGCTCTCCTAGATGCGGGAAGGAGATTGGGAAACCTTGATGTTTCTTATTACGTCTTCTTATATTAGAGATGAGGGAATCAGACCTGCCTCTTCATAGACAAGTTTTGAGAGCAGTGAAATTTTTGTAGAAGCGGACTGTGATGTTATAAGAACCCTTTAATAAACCTTATAATAACCCTAGGCCCTGAAACTGCAGAGCCTGAGAAGTGCAGGGACGCAAAGAACGTCTAGAAATACAGGCTGGGGAGAGGAGCAGGTGGGCMTGTCTGCCAAGCAGAGGTGTCTAAATGTAATTGTAGGATCATTAAGGAAGAAAGAAATCCTCTGTGGAGGAGACATTCAGGTTGTGTTTCACATGAAAACTCTGCACCAGATCGGAGTTCCTTGGGGTTCCAGCTAATGGGTCTGATTAAATTTATTAAGAAACAGTTGYGAGAGCTGAGGAAAACTGATTAAACCTATGCAAATTTACTGTTTCTATTAAATGACTTAGGATATGTTTATCCTTTAGGTGTGTGCTAGCGGCTGCCTCATTTTTGTGTGACAGTCCTTGAAGTTCACCAACACATAATCAAACCTTCCATTAAAAACATAAGATAGTCTAGCAGCAATTTACTGTGTTTTAAAACTGTTATATTATAATGTGTAGATACACATTCACAATGCAATCTGAAATGTGAACTAAAGAGACAGAAAACAGTTATTGAAGTTTTTTATGTTTGAAGACAGCATAAGCTTCTTGAGGTAGAAGTAATTTTTTATTCATTCAGATGTATGCACATTGCATAAACAGAATATGATCCTTGCACTGTATGAGTGTCAGTAAAGTTGAAAGTACATAGTAACAAATTATACAAAGCAACTTTAATACAACCTTTTCTTGGTTACGTTTTTTCTTGGTGATAAATCATACTAAAAATGGATAGTTTTAATGCCTTAATACTTTAAAAAATATACTTTTAAAACCTTTTGAATTAAAATTCTTAATTAAACTCTATAAAAAGTCGTCTTCTCTACTGTTCTTTCCTGTCTGCAGTTGCCATGGAAGAAAATCAGGGAGTCTGCAAATTTCATTATTTTGGACTAAGATGGGGAGCAATCTCCAAAACCATAGAATAGTCACAAGACRCCAGCTGTTCTTATAATAGTTTATAAATAAGTGCAGCGCACAGAGAGCTCGAGTCCCAGTATAGTTGTGATAATTGTGGTATGATTCACTGTCACTTGCAATTGTCTCAGTTTTGTTTTCCTGGAGCTTGCCAAATGCAAATCCGTGCACAATATTCTTTGAGTCTGGTTGATTAAAAGAGTGGCCCAGTTCAGTTGGCAATTTATGTTTTAGGAAATTCCTGATTCCATGATTTTTTTCAGTCCCTTGTTAGACCAACAGTTCCTGCCTGAATCCCAGTTCTGGCAGTTGCATGTTATCACAAGTCTTTTATGAAGGTTCCTTGTTGAGGAAAGCTATCAACCTTTCCTTGTTGATAGCTGCGTGTAGGTCTTGACATTCCTGACTGAAACGGAAAGTCCCTTCTCTGAAATTGCCTTCCTTAAAACTTCTTCTTTCTCCTCAGATCTTTTTTCTGCCCTCTTATCCAATCAATCTTCCTTTTTAACTGCATCAAAACCCACCACCATGATAGAGAGACTTGGGAAAATGTTGAAGTATTTTGCAGAGTTGGTGAATATTCCTTTCAGTGTCTCCAGTGCAGTGGATCCTGAGGAATCCTAGTAGTCATCTCCATTTGCCACAGGCTCTGTGCTGCTACCACTGTTGTCCTTCATCTCCTTCCTTTCTTCGCTCCCTTCATGTGGTCATATAATTATTTTGTCTTTCTTGCAATTCAGGTCCTGAAATGTCCCAAGTCTCATGGTGTTTTAACATCTCCACTGTTCTCCGTTAACCCTTCTTGTTCCTATCTCCTTCTCACACTGCAGTCCTGTATGCATATAGGGTATTTGTGCTTGTCTCCCATTTTCAAGGAAGTCCTGGAAGTGCAAGGTAAAGAAAAGATCAGATCTGTCCTTTCTCTCATTCCTAGTAAGCCTCCCTTATTTACACTTACGTTCAGGCTGTCAGCGGTGGTCTCACCCAGCAAGTTAAACTGATGTCTCAGGGTATTTAGCAGAGTCAGCTGCAGCAGGCTTTTCAGGAGCCTGGACCTACTTTCTCTGCTGTTCCAATCTGTTTAAAAAATATTATGTACCCATCAATACCTAAAAGCTTTCTTGAAATACTTTAGATTTAATAGATCAAAGTTACATTTAAAATATAAATAGCTTTAGTTGACTACACTACACTTTGCTTCCTTTGGCCAATATGAAGCCAGTTAATGGATGTAGGCTTGCTCTCTCCTTCTCTTTGCTAATTCCTCAACTTTTTTCTAAATTATGGTATATGGAAGTAGAATTACTTGATAAGTATATTTCTGTAGAAGCTATTAAAAGACTTGTCACAAGATAACTACCACACAACATAGGACGGGAGGAAATTTTTTTTACAGAGAAAGCAAATGAAGAAGTATTGTCTGATTTTTGCACCCATTTTCAACTCGGAGTCTCAGCAATAGGATTCTGATTGAAGGGTTGAGCTGCAATAGAAGGTATTTGAATGTCTAAGCACTGATTACTTCTGGGCTTTTTGGTATATATCTGAGTCTTTTCGAGTGTGATTACTGTTCCCAAAAGCTGTTTGGGTTGAATGAGATAATTGTTGAATATTCGGTTTGAATCTGGCAAATGTTATGGAGACATGAGAGATTCTTTCAAAGAAAAAAAAAGACGACTGATACAATATTAATATTTTCTCACTCAGGTCTGTCTAAGCAACCTAAACCGTTGTTTCCTATCTTGGTTAGGGGCTAAAGATATCCCTTTTTAGAAAAATTATCTGATCTTTTCACTCTAAGCCTATATTCTCCCCAGGCATGCTTATAATCCTCTTCATCAAAGTATATGAGAGCATTTTTTAGACAGACTAATCTTTATATCTGTTTTTGAATGATGAAATGAGGCTTCTGGTCAGTGCTGATTAATAGGATAATGATTCTTGATCTACACTTTTGAAAGACCCTTTGCCTGTATTAAGTGTATTCTCCATTTTGTCAGTAATATCTGCCATGAAGAACTTGGCCAGTTGCTTTTTGCTGATGGCTCATGCCTGGGCAACAGAAAGCTTTGAGCATGAAAGGATGGACCACCCACCACCCTCATCCTTGCCTTTCTCCTTAAGTTCTTCCCCGACCTCCCCAGACCACCCTCATCCCTACCTTTCTCCTCCTTTAGTTTTTTCCTGAAACATCTCATAATAAGTCATGTGCAATCCCCAAATGCTCTTCCCCTGCATCCCATAATGTGTCCAGCATCGTGGGGCAGTAACCTAGAAATAAGGAAAAAAAAATGCATAGAGGTATCACAAACTGATGATGATATCACTTTCTAGTAAAGCCAGCTGAAGAACTAAGAGCCCAGACTTATTCTCTGCACCATTTCCAAAAGATTTGTTTCTGGTTATAACTTGTTTGGCGTTTTTCTAATATTTGTTTCAGTTTTCAGTATTTTGTGTAAGTTCATGTTAGTTTGAATTTGTGAAACCATAGCAACTTGTATTACTGGGAAATGTTTGTTATGAAAGATGGTTGGCATTTGATTTGATGTTGTCCAGCTGTGACAGTTTGAGACAGATTTTACAAAACAGTGATAAATGCCTGAAAAATAAACAATAAATTAATATTAGGTAATTTTTCCCTTTAATGCTATGCTTATTTATATTGTCTTTTTGAAGCATTTATCACTATTGTGACAGTAACAGGGGGGAAGAATGAAATTGCTTCAGAATGTCTGCTTCTGACCATTGTCAAACATGAAATTTTAATCTTAAAAGTGTTAGAAATAATACTCTTTCAGAAATACTTAACTTGAATTCTCAGACCAGCTCCTGAAAATACTACTACTTCCTTTAGAAGCAACATTTCTGTTAAGAAGGGTTTCATTTGGGGGAAAGGATTGCAGATCCCAGATCTAACAACCTGTGAAAGCATTGTACCTGGAGCATATTTTTCAGTAAGGAGTTTAGCCCAACCACCACCCACTGTGCACGAAACTTCTGAACTCTGGTCAAATTTAGAAAATAGTTTCACCATGTTTTGTAAAACAAACAAACTAACTAAAAAAAGTAGAGTCTTTCTCTCAAATTGGAAGAGGGGTTGGAGGCAGTAATGTTACCCCGTTCTTCTAGCAATAATTCCCAAACTGGGTAGTTTTAGTCCACAGACAGGAGTCCCCAGCTGCATCAAATGTAAAGTGTTTTCAATTAAATTTTGAGATAGCCATGAACAATGGCCTGCAAGAAGATTTGACTGGCATGCATGAAATCTGTATTTAAATCCTCTCTGTGTGTAATTCAATATAGAGAGTGGAATTGAAGTCTCTGACCCCTCGGAAGATTTGCATTACTATAAGCTGCGGAGTACCGTGGGATGAGCAGCGCGGCCTCCCCTTTGGCAGCTGTCCTGATTTATGTCCTAATGAAACATTGACTGGAGCACAGCTGAGTGTTTGAAATCACTATTGATTCATCGGGCAGAAATTCTGAACGGAATTTCTTTTTGTTCAAGCAAACATGAAAGAAAGAAAAAAGAAAAAAGTTTGATTTCCACCTTTGAACTGTGAAAAATCAGTTCTTTTACAGCCTCAGTTGGATGGAAAGTATTCTGAAGTCGAAGTCTTTCAGCTTGGCAATCGCGCGGCCTCAGAYGACTGTGTGTAAGTGCCCTCCTGGACTTTCATCGCCAGCGATGGAAGTTTTTAAGAGAGCGAAGGAAATAGGAATTGCATCGTCTGGGAGCTTTCAGCCGGAGGTATCCTGTCCGAGGGAGCAAGGCAAGGAGACCAGCTTGAGGTCAGATTGCTTCAACTACAGGATCGATGCACGGCACGGGGCGCTGTTATGAAGGCAACGGTCCCCGAAAGGGAGGGGTTTGCTTGGCTTGGGGCTCGCCGGCCTGTTGAGCTGATTCAAATCAGCACAAAATGATTAACTTGAGGGTTTTAAGGTTTCTGCCAGGTTAGTGAGTTGAATCATCATCGTGCAGKATATTTAGCTTCACCCTGGCTCATTTGCTGAAGAACGTCTTTTGTCCCTTTTCATTAAATACAAGGCCATATTTTGACCAGGAAGAATACTTTTTGGAAGAATCTATTTATTTTTTTCCTGTTKCTGACTGTATAAGAATTGGCCTGAACAATGGAAACAGGCTTATTTTCAAAGTTTCAAAAGACATAACTGGAATAATTCCAGTGATTTGGTAACGTTTGCACAGAAGAAAGCTGCTATCAAACTTCTATGAAAAAATCATCTTGATCTGTTGAATAAGTGTTGCAGATTAGGTGGCAAAATATATTTTCAAGGAAAAAAAAATAAGCAATTTTTTTTTCAGCGAAGTTGTAAATGCAACTGGAATTCACCTCAAATGTGGGAACCATGCTACCAGGATTATTTCTGCTATTTAGCCAGTTATGTTTAGTGAGAAAGGTATTAGCAGTCCTGGGAGCAATAAAATTAGTCTCAGACTCTTCCATGCACCATCCCTCCCTGCTTCTCCTTGTCTAAAGTGTGATTCCTTCTGTGTTCTTCATTCTTGGCTGCATTTTTGATGACAGAACCGTTTAACAATAAAGCAGTTGTAAAGAAGCCTCCTTTAGAGATTAGGCTTTAATTTTGGATTTGTTTTCAGGAATTGGTAATCAGTGAGAATAATAATAATAAAAAAACCAAGACAACATGAAAATTTGAAATACACTTTCAAGTGTTCTGAATTCTAAAAACCTCCCTAGTTGATATTCAAAATATTTTAATTTATTATCTATTAAATGCATTTTGAACACATCCTTTTCTGGAGTACATTTTTCATGTGCAACCAAGGCCAGTAATCTGAGTAATACTTTCCAGAGAGAGGAGAATATAAAATTTRATAATCAAATAACTTGTGCTACTTGCTCTGATGTGTGTCAAACTACTGTATTCTGATCACCAACTATTTGATTTTCTTCCTGCTTTAATCTCTTTATCAGATGCAAGTAATTTCTAAAGTTTAGATCGGCAAGAGCTTATAACTTAAGTATGGAAAGCTGCAAAATGAGATAGTCCTGCAGTGTCTTTAGAATTTAAAATTATTTCTATAACTATTGAAAATATCTAGACTCTTGAGTGATTTTGATTTGTGATGGCACTTGCAACTTCATCTGAAGTTAACCTTACTCTTAGACACGCARCGCTTCTCAACAGCAATATGTAACCATCCTGCTGTTGATACTTCTTTATAAAACAAAACTCAAAAAACTACTGCTATATCCATACAACAACAAATATATGTATTAAACGTCTTCATAATGCTGCAAGAAAAGCTACTGCTGTGATCTGGGATGTGGAGAATCTGTATGATGATAGGTAGCTAACACAGCAAAAGCTGTTGGAGCCTTACGAGCATCTTCTGTAGGTGCCTGGGATAACTAGTAGCATGGCAGGATGCTGTTGAAGGAGTTTATAAATTGACACAGAGAGACAGAGGTGTAAATTACCCGTGAATATGTCATTCTGGGAAATTAAAATAAAATTTCCAAGCCAGAGGTAATAATTGTGCTATAGCAATAATGGAGGCCAAAAAAAGCGCAGGGGAAGGTGACTGGAAAAGAGATCCCTGTCCGCTAATGAAGAAGAGGTTGCCCACTATTGACTGTGTCCAGAGGCAGGTAACGAGCCTTGATGCACCAAGAGTCCTCCCAGTCATGCACACAAAATAATTGAGTGTAAGGATTGGTTGAATGCAAGGATCATACATAGTACTTATGTTATTTAGGTCTGTCCAAARGATACATTGAGTTTTCATGGCAGGACAAACTTCTCATTTCCTTTCTTTGTTCCTTTCTTTCTTTGTTTGAAGAAACAAAGAAATGGTTTCCACCATTTTCCTGTTTCCTCATTTTTTTTTTCTGCACTACTTCTGCCATAATTTTCCTGACCAATCCAATCTCCTTTTTCTGCGTTTGCCTTAGTGAAAGCTAAGGAAGTGCTAATTTTGTGCAATGCAGTCTGAAGTAGGAATACTGAATTAGCTCTAAATGTGCTGGTTTAGGTATCAGAAATGCTCTAGCCAGGCTGGCGTGGAAATCCGCATGGATGAATTTACCTGCAGACAAGTGCATAGAATAGACTCAGCTGGTGCCTATTCCTGATARTCAATCACAATTTTTATTGCTCTTATGTTTTTCAATATGCTGCTGCTGTGACACCTGCTTGTCCTTTCCTGTTTTCATTAAATAGTAAAAATTCATTAATAATAATATATTATTTATAAACCTTTTGTTATCCCAAACAACTGTCTGTCTAATTCTTTGTGTCAGTGGTCCGAAGATCAGCTGTATGTTTTGTGTCTTGTATCAGAAAATAAGTCAGCAGTATGAAATGCAGGTATCTGTTCGTTTGTCTGCTCTTGCGGTTTCGAAACATTTGTGATTGTGTGTGGTTAGATAAGGAGCTGTGTTATATCAACACCTGCACGGTATACGAATTCCAGCTGCTCCTGGCAACAAARCGTGATAAGTGTTAATGCTTTACCAAATGTAATTAAGATCAAAGATTATTATAGTCTGTTAAAATTCTTTTTTTTATATATATATATTTCTAAGTAAGGAAAGATAAGCCAACAAAAAGGGTTAGCATTCGTGTAGGTTGATGCTTTGGGCATCACTCCAGGAAAGTTTGCCAAGCTTTTTGCAGGGTAAAAATAACTGCGTTAGATTTCAAATATAGTTTACCATAAAGATCGTGTGTGGCTTATGAGCAGGTAGTTTAGTTTTCAAATATGCTATTGTGCTTTCTCTTGCTTTTATATAAACCTGCAATGCTCTTACTTGTTTGCATTCTTTRCTGTTTTCTGTCTTTTTTTTCTTATCCAAAACCTATACCGTAGACACTTTCTATCCCGGTGATCCTCAGCAGTCTACTTTTCTCCTTTTTCATGCTGTTTCACACTGGAGTACCTTTCCTAAGTTCTCTACTGCATATCTYGAGTGCAGAACTTGAAAACTGTCTGACATGAGCATGCCTGTTCTCTTAATCCCAGTCCAACAACTTTATTAGGGTGTTGTGGTAAGGCAGCTTCATCTTAGCTGTCTTAGTTTCCCACATTTTCTTTTAACCATGTTAAAAAATATGCTCTATACCTTCATCATTTTCATAAAATCTGCCCATTCCCTTTATCTCATGCTCATCGGGAAACCCACAGCGAGCCGCAGGCAGCAGTRACTCTCTCGGTAGTATTCCCTCGCCTGCAAATAAGGTCTGTTTGGAGCCAGGTGGTCCTTGCTTCTCTTATTGCTGCTGTCARTCATTCACAAACAGAAGCTAAATGTGTAGAAAGAAGAAACAGCATCAGTTAGCGGGGATGCAAAGTGGTGCAAAACTTCCCCCCTAAAACATGTAGTGAATTGACCATGTTACTGTTTATCTCATTCACCCACTCATGGTGCTGCCTGTGAGTTGAGGTTACCTTGGGTGGTCCTTCAATACCAAGTAACTTGCTGCACCTTCCGTTCTCAGAGCTCATTGGAAACCTTGGATACATTTCATCAGAAAATGTGTCTTACTAGAAAATAACAGCTCTTTGAAATGGAAGCTTATCTCAAAACCAAAATCAATTCCAACTAAGCTTTTCACCGAGGATTTTTTTCATGTGATCATAGAGGATGATAGAGCTGATCCTAATTATGATACTGAATTCCAGCTAGGAAGCATGAGAATGTGGTGCACYGAGCCTGGGGCACAGATATGATATACCCCCACACTTGTTTGGCTAAACAGTATTTTAAGACTCTTTAAGCCACAGAATGAAAGTAATATCCAGAATGATGGATCTAAATCTGCCTGCTGCAGAATGCTACAGTAGTTTTCTTAGAGAGCTTCTTTTTTCTTTATGCCTGTTAGAAAATCTGTGCACACTTTTCAAGAGTTGCTCTTTCTGTAGCTGATGTAGTTCATTCAAGTTTATTAATCACAGTTCTTTTTATTCCATTCATGAATTCTTATGCAGAAACCCATTAAATGATTAATTTCAAGATTTTAATTGCTAGGAGTCGTAGCAAAAGATTTCTCTCTGTCAATTACATCTTTTTTGGTCCTTTTTAACAAAAATTATTTTAATAAATGTTGCATGCACAGTTCATCAAAAACATGGCAACTTTTCCTAGTAATTGCCACTATAGTTATTTGAATAATTTTGTCATATTTATGTTCTACTCAGTCTGAATTTACTACTTGTCTCAGTTCTGTAGATGTCTGACTGATAAAGCTTCTTATATTAAATAAGAAAGCTCTTTTTTTTTAGAGTCATAAGTTAGGAAAAAATTTCTCTTGTAAGGCTGTAGCAGACCAAAGGAAATAGTAGGCCTCCTGAAGGATTGAGTCATGTGCTCCCRTATCTTGCTGCCTGCCAGAGGTCCTTGCTGGTCCTTCCTGATGGTTGGACGATGGTCTGAACTACCCGAATGAGCATCCCAGGTTCCCTCCTGACTACAGCTGGAGAGCAAGCTAGCTCCTGTACAGAGTCCAAATTATAACTCGTTTGAGTTTGCATGTTTAAATGTTTAAATTTGTTTCTGTGTTTATTGACATAAGAGGTCCGGTGTGTTTTCAAGTTCCTTAACATAATTTATACTTCTAAAATGTTCACGTCCAACTCTCCTGTTCAGCAGTGAAAGATTTTCAATGATCAGTTTAGCTGATCCCTGAAAGATGATAAACTGCAGAGTAGCTGATTGCTGCAAAGAGGGATGAGAAATRGTGAGGTAATCTCATATGCAAAACGTTTCTTTTTAATTAATTAAATTTCAATGTCTTATTGTACTTAAGTCTATCAGTGATGTTTCGAAGGCACTATTATCCAAAGATTAATTAGAAAAGTTCTAAAATGTCTTGTTTTTGAAATAACTGTTTTAGATTGTCTTAGTTCCATGCCTAAGTATCTTAAAGTTGTATGTTCTGTATATACTGTCCCTCAGGAAAGTATATTTTGCGTAATTAAAATCTAGACATTATAATGGTCTGTGAAGTGAATGAAATGGTATAACCTCAGATCTAAGTGTGCCTATTGGATCTAAAATGCATACTAGCTTTACAGATATCCAGTGTGCTATAAAATACCTAGKGATTCACCTCTCATCATTATAGCTGAATGTCAAATGTAAAGTGAGTGAAATTTAAGTGAACTAAATTGTCTATATAATCAATTCCAGAGGGACACAGCTCCAGTGGCTGAAATTTAATGTGAAAAGATCAAGCTTAGATCGTATATGGCCTTTTCTGGCCTTGAAATCTATTACTACAATGAGAAAAGTGGCCATTCTTCTAGAGAAAGAGAACAAAATCYCAACTGCAAATGAAAAGGGGAATAAATCTAGGGGACATACTAATATGAGATTTAAAGGAAGGGGATTGGGGGAGGGRAGATGAAGACTTAATAGCTATTCATGGCAGCCTTTGAGAATTCTGACTATTATTTTTAGTGCACATTTTTATATAATAAATATATGGCATTCTTCATTATGAAAATACTCTCAGAATACCTTCATTTTTTTAATGAAATGATTATACAATCTCCAAACAGAGAGTGTTCTGAACTGCAATGATTTTTGTTATCGACAATGACAGCCATTTTAAAGAACTGAAAATACAATATGACATTTTAAGATAGCAAATGAATTCATATGTGATTTATAAGACAGCAGAAATAAAGACAGGAGGAAGCAACCATTAGAAATGGGAATTAGACCATTATTGCTGAATTACTCAGAAAGTTGACTGTTGGGAAGTATATTATCATGGTCGGTAGCTGTTCCTACCCTATTTTTTGAGTTGTGCATTTCCRGACAAGTCCGAAGGAGATAAAACTGCAAATATTTGCATTCCAAGGGTTTTGTTTTGTTTGTTTTAATAACGTRACCACGTCCTATGAAGGAAGGCTAAAGAACTGCTTACATTATTTAAACATAGCCTGTTAGCAACTGTGAGTTGTTCGCTTCTGTCATATTATCATTTAATGCAAACCGTGTTCTATATGGAACCTGCAGCTCCCTTTGGGAATATAGACTTATCCTTTAGAATACCTTCATAACAATAGTCTTGCTCTAATTAAGAAGATAGAGCTCTAAAATACTTTAATTAGGTCGTGGATCAGTTACCACGTCTTTTTATCTTSGACATGTAGGACAAAAGACAAAATCTGAAAGAGATGGATGAATTAGATCACAACTTTATTAATGTCTCTCATCTGAGAACTGCTCAGGACAGCATGTTCAATCAAGATGTCCTTGCTGCCTTAATTCTTTCAGGTGCTTGGAGTATTGTCAGCACCCTTTACTGATCATAGCTCCCTCTAGACTGAGAGTCTGTGCTCACCACCTTCTCTTTCTTAAGGAGACACTTCAAGGCTTTGAAAAAATGGTATTTCCTCAGAATATTAGCCATTCTCTTAATAGATAGATGCCTACCATTAAGTCTACTTATTATTCCAGAAGTTTCAGTAGGCCAAACCAACGGGCTTATGGGGTGAGAACATTCACTGGACCCCAGCACAAGAAGGTGCCAGGAACCAGTGCTGATACCTCTCAACCATCCCCTTTCTCTTTTTCCTTTATACTCTCCCTAACAACTTGCAGTAGACTGAAATAGCAATTGCTTTTGGAGGACATGAATCAGAAGGTATCTTCCTCACTTATGACAGGTTTAATCAATGTTTTCCATAAAGAGTGATGTATAAAAGTGCACAGCTTTTTTGTGTGTATCCTAGTGGCAGTAGCTGCTTGCTTGTATCGGGGTGAAGTACAGAAATTTAACTCAGGGGATTTGATCTAGGCCAAGGAAAAACAAAATCTTCTTTGTCATCTCTTGTAGGCTTATGGCTTTCTCTTCTGTCTACTTGGAAATTGTCTAGTGTAATAGAGTACTGCAAAAGTAGTATTCTATTTTTTATTATTATTATTAAAAATCCTATGTGAATTTATCGTGGTTGTCTATCTTCAAGAAAAATTTTACTGGTGTATTTAGAAGTTGTTCTTATTAATGGGAAACCTACTTCATGTTTTGTTTTCTACCTACATTTTGAAAATCTGCATGTAAAATTTCATCATAAAAATTTCATCATTTCTCTAACCTGTTCAATGTACTGTTTATACCCTTTTTCAGATCATCAAATTATTTTTTAAATAAATGTGCATATTTTACATTGAATAGAAATACAGTAGGTACTTATTCCAAATGTGATATGCTTCTCTGCTGTCTCTTAAAATGAATGTTAGCAATCTGTTTTCTAGCTATAATATCCACCTCGTTTGAAATGTGGATATCATTTGTTACTTGTTTTAATTTCTCCGCCTTTAATTTCTGCTCTGCCTTTACTTTATTATTTTATAAAATATATCTATCTACAGGGCTGTTTTTGCAAATCATGTGAAATTAAATTCATAGTCTGTTGCTGGAATACTATGGATATTACAATGATTTTTCAGTGGATTTTCAGCCTCCAAAGACAGTAGTCTTTGGCATTTGTCTGACCTGTGATGAGACAATTCAGCTTGCTGAGCAAATAGAAAATGGGTAATTTTTTGTCAGATTAGCTTTCTGCCAGCTCACAGAAAACTGGCTTACCGTAATGTGAAATGATCACCAGACCTGGCATACTAAATGTGCGTATCTGTGTGTCAGGGGAGGGAAAGGAAGCACAGTTATGGTAGCTCTTAGTCATATGTCTTTAGAAAATTGGTTTAGGGAGTAGATTATCTTGATTTCCAGTGTTAAGAAAGTATACAGTTCTGCTGACCTTGTTCCAGCACTGTCACAGTACCACTGGTAGTGCAAGCTCCTGGTGTTGAATATCTGGGGGAAGGAGAGAGGAGATAACAAATGAAGACTAAACAGCGTCTCTAGACAACCAATTCTTGTGTTTGAACACCCTTACAGTACAAAAGTTTTCTTGTGTTTAAGTAGAATTTTCTGTATTTGAATTTGTGCACAGTGGCTTTTGTCATTTTACTAGGTATCACGGAGAAGATTCTGGTGCTCTCTTCTTCACTACCTCCCATCAGATATTTATAGACACTGATAAGATTCTCCCTGAGCCTTCTCGTCTCCCAGCTGAAGAGTTTCAACTCTGTCAGCCTCTTCTTGTATGAGAGATGCTCCAGTCTCCTAGTTATCCGTGTGGCCCTTCACTTGMCTTGCTCCAGTATGTCCATGTCTGTCTCCCTTGTACTAGGTAGCYCAGAATGGGAGCTAGCACTCCAGATGTGACCTCGCCAGTGCTGAGTAGAGGGGAAGGATCACCTCCCTTGACTGACTGGCGATGTTCTTAGTGCAACTGAGAATGCTATTGGCGTTCTTTGCCATTGCTGGCTCACGGTTGACTTGTCCTTCAGGAACTGGGGGTCCTTCTCTGCAAAGCTGCTGTCCAGCTGGTTTGCCCCCAGCTTGTAATGGTGCACGGGGTTATTCCTYTGTGGGTGCAGGACTTTGCACTTCCCCTTGTTGAACTCCGTGTGGTTCCTGCCTGTCCATCTGTCCAGCCTGTTAAGGTCTCTCTGAATGGCAGCACAACCACGTGATGTACCAACCACTCTTCCACTCTTCCCAGGTTTGTTTTGTCTGCAAACTAGCTTGAGGATTCACTCTGTCTAATAGCCGAGAATGATGTCTCCTAGAAAACTACAATTCTTATCACATGTATTCCAAAATATAATATTTTCATAGCGCTACTGAAATGATTATGGTAATGGATATTTTGTGCAATAAGAGGTGAATGAAATAGTGCGTTTAATCTGTCATTGCTCATCACAAAAATGCAGGAGGTAAGAAGAGGATAATAGGAAACACTGGAAGAAGATGACTTATTTAAATCAAAGGACAAAGGAGACRTAGGAAGAAATGGATATAAATTAGCTATAAACACAGTTAGTATGGAATTAAAGTGTCTCTAATGAAAAAAAGTGTGACATTCTGAAGTTCATTTTGGAATAAGTTTCCTACTTCCAGTAGGACTAATTGGGGTTAAATATCTTTGCTGTTTCTAAGATGGAAGCTTGATAAGTTTATGAGAGTAGTTATTATCATATTAAGATTATTATTAATTATATTATGACATGACTGTCTGCAGTAACAAGGAAGCAGACCTGATGACTCAAGATGTCTGTGTTTCTTACATTGACCTAATTTTCGCTGAAAGTAATTTAATACAGCTTTGCAGAACAATTTGAATAGAATTTGGAAAGAAATGGAAAACTGAAAGTAGGGTTTTCTTTCAGTTAAAAAAATTTATTTGAAAAATAATTTGACTAGCTGCAACTTCAACATTGCCTTTGACCTGAAAGTGTTTTGATACCACTATTGTACAAAGATTAAAAAAAAAAAAGTTAATTGATACTGAGAGAGATGATCTTTCCTCCTCAAAAAAATTTGACTTTCTAGATTATTAGATTTTAAATTGTAAACTAATTGTACTTCATGTGGTTTAATCAACCATCTGTGAACTTTTATATTACGACTCTTTTTTTTTGTTTTGTTTTACTTAACTGTTTATCTATATTTACTATTTTCTGCTTAATTATTTGGAAGAGGATTCATTTCACTTAACCTGAGCTTTTTAGCATTAAATATCCAGTATACCGGATTGAGCCTCTGGGTCAATGGGGAAAGAGAGGGGCATCAAGAGAAGGGATTTATCTCRTCCTAAAATATCTGCTGCAGGTGTGCAGGATGAAATACCCTCTGCAGTTGCGTACCTCCAYTGAATATGAGAAGTGTTTAAAAGTCTACAAGACATCTACATTTGCGCAGCTGAGTAACTGCACTCTCTTAACTGTACAGCCAGTGCAGATCCAAGGAGCAGTGTGAGCTGTGACATATAGCTCTCATGCTGAGACCTAAATTTGGGTGGTCTTAACACATGAGTTGACTCCTGCCCTGTCTTTAAGATGGAACTTTAAGATGGAAAGGCTAGCTAATAGAAATACAGGACTTAATTACTGCTTATATGAAGCAGTCCACCTGAACCTGAGGGGGAATTTCTTCCTTGTGAGAGTGACGGAGCACTGGAMCWKGTTGCCCAGAGAGGTTGTGGAGTCTCCTTCTCTGGAGATCTTCWAGGCCYRCCTGGATGCAACCCTGTCTAACATGCTCTAGGTGACCCTGCTGAGCGGGAAGGTTGGACTAGATGATCTCCAGAGGTCCCTTCCAACCTTACTGATTCTATGATTCTGTGATTTGGAAACCTACCTGAGTTAYATGTTTCTTCCTCAGACTCTAGAACTTTAGACTTGAAGAGAAACTAACTTTTTTTAAGAACTGAACTTTTTTTAGAAAATGACCACTTGACAAATCATATAGAATTACAGTCTGGTCCGAGGTACCTAATGCTCAAACAGAAACTGTTATAATGTTGTCAGGAAAGCTGGCTTAATACTCATTAATACTTTCTGTAAATTTTCATTATTACCTATTTGGATCTGAAAAAAACCCACAATCCTGTCAATGTAAAAGCTGACAAATTTCCTACAATAAAGCGATGTTTATCTTAKGTGAAGTTTATCGAACAGTATTTTTTGCTGCTGACTTATTCTTTGCATATTCTCCTAATAGAGATAACTCCATTTTGTTGTACTTGAGCTCTAAATCTCTTCTTTTTATTTTTTGCCAGATCCAGAATTTTTGCTGTTTGTTAGTGGAATTTCATCCAATCCTTGTATATGTTTATTTTATGGATGAGGTAGTGATATAGAGAAGAGGATGGCATTTCCAACATCTGACTCACCCATGTCCAGGATAAAACTATCTCACCTATCCTTAATCAACTTCAAAGYTCTTTTCTCATTACAGAAAAGTAAATAATTTTCATGTGTATTTTGATGGAAGCCCTTGCTTAGTCTGACAAAAGATTTTGAACCCCGGAAACAGTATTTGCACAACGATACTTCTGTTATTTAGTTTGCAGGAGAGCTTATTAATTGAAGGAAAGTGTATGACATCATTGGTAGTTAGTGTGAAGAGCTTGGATTTTTGGTCAGCTGGGGTTTACATGGAGATACGTGTTGAGTTGGAGGTCTCAGAATTATTTCTTACATGGCTTTGGACAAAAGATTCACCTCTGTTTTTTAAAAGTGGCCACTTCCAAGCTTTTATGGCTGTCGTTTTSACCCTCTCCATATTCTCCCTCTCCCCACCGTGCTTCATTTTTCAATGTATTTGCAAGTTATATCTCCTGGCATAATCAAGGGCTAAGATAATTTCYCTACTTGCTTTCCTGATGCCACTGGCTTGTTACCAGCAGCATTTCTTTCTTTCATAGTTC
This sequence comes from Rhea americana, assembly GCF_003343005.1. NCBI lineage: Eukaryota > Metazoa > Chordata > Aves > Rheiformes > Rheidae > Rhea > Rhea americana. The sequence goes on from NW_028186546.1 coordinate 2,546,544, forward strand.
AATGTTCGTATTTGTCTGAAGYTGCAGACTGATAATTTGGCCCGGATCCATAAAATCTCTTTAATACCACAGTGGAAACTGAGCATTTCTTAGGCATCTGAGTCCAAAATCCCAAACTTTCTTTGGCTGCTTCATCTTAAAGATAGCTAAAGCTGAAGTGCTTTCACAAACTGAAAGTTTTGTTACTGGACTTCTCGGAAGCACTTCCATCTCCTCTGTAGCCAACGTGGAGCTTAGCTACTGGAGAGCTCTGCTGAGCTTCATACCTTTGCGTGTATTCCCCAGGGCTCAGTCCCATGCTCTGGAACACGTGCTGCATGGGGCTCTGCATGAGAAGCTGTCCTAGCTTTTTAGCTTGCTGTTTCTTTAGTAGATGACTGAAGATGACTGGTGACGGCTTCCCAGTTGTTACGCTGACTAGGTGAATCCCGTCTTCCACCCTCTGGCGTAAATTCCCATGTCAGGAGATTCAGTTCTACCTCTTCACCTATGTGCTAGACTTTGTGCTATTCTATGGTCTTTCTCAGTTTTTCACTTCGTATGGACAATTTTGAGTTAGTGACTTATAAATAAAATGCTTATCAGTGCTTTCATACCCAATTATTAGCGCGCTCAGAGCCAAGAGCTGTTGATGGATTTTTCTAATGAGTGTTTAATTTAAAACGAACCTCAGAAAATTACCTGTGACCTCAGAGTTCRCTGCTGCTAGTTTACATGATTTTTGGCACACAAGTAGAATGCATGGGGAATTAAATACAACAAACTGCAGAAACCATGTACCTTCTCTGCAGAGACCATGTACCTYGAACTTGGATACTGCAATGCCGAGCAATATAATGTTTGATTATGTTCTAAAATCTGTTTTGTCATCTCTTTATTATCGAGTAAGTGTTGCTTCTTCCTTGTCTTAAAACACAAACAAACAAATATGCCCTTTTACAGTTTTGGCAACCTTAGGAAATACAGGAAAGCTCTACAACCATAGAAATCAACCACTGGGATTTTTCTACTGAAATTGTGTATTACCAACTTAGCCAAGATACACTGCAAATTATAGTAAACAATTTACACAGCAAAATGCAACATGTTTTGGAGATCAGGCTCTTCAAAAAAGTTAGTAAAACTGCCAAGCACCAGAGCAACACTGTAAAAAAAAAAAAAATCAAAAAATCTGTTAACCTTTTAGAGTCAGTGAATGTTGCTCGGAGCTTGACTTTGGGGCTTTTGCTATGGGTGAAGTTTTTTAGCTTTGGGGTTTTTTACTTCTGTCCCCCCTGTGCATCTTCATAACCCATTGCAGCTTGGGTACTGCTTGAGAATTTCAATACTAGGATSGGGAGAGAGTTTTAATGTAAAATCTCGGTTACTTAACTATATGCTTAGGGTCTCTTGATAGCCTTTTGAGTGTAAAGTATATCAGATATATGAGAAGTTGATGAAAGCTTTAATCTAGAGATTAAATTTCTTCTCAATAATGAGTACACCAAAAAAGGGGTTGCTTTTTCCCCACTACAAAAAATGCCTTCTGATCTTTGGAAGGAGGTTAATATAGGAAAATTTAACGAAACAAAATAAACATTCTCAGTTCAGCCATCCTGTAAATATGCAATAGCTCAATTTAGTTTTGGAAATGATAAAGTAATATTTGATTGCAAACAGGAGTTACTTTAGGAAAAGATTCATACAAATGTCTAAGGAAACGTTGTGGCCTACTATCTTTGCCAGTGCTCTACAAAGCAGGAAGTAATTTTATCCAATGTCCTTTCCAAATCCTCTTTGATCTTCTAGTTTACAAACCTCAGTTCAAGAATTTGATATCCTTCCTGTCTCTTTCCAAACTTTGTAAAACTAAAATTAAAAATAAAGAAGTGTTGATCTTCATACAATGAATTCAATGAATTCGGGAAAAGTTTTATATACTCAATTTTTGTTATTTTTACCAGGAGGTAATTCAGTGAATGTTATTAAGTTCCTGTTTATTTAATTTTATTTACTTAATGTGGATTTTCCTTTTGAAAATTAGGACTTTATTGATCAAAGCTGAAGTTATTCTCAAATAACTCAGATGAGTGTTTCCCAAATACAAGCTATAAGCCTCAACATGTAATATAGAGTTTATTTCCGTGTTCTAATCTTTAGTCATTGATGTTCCCATCACAATTAGAAATCAGTTAGATTTCACTTCTCATGTGAAAGTAATGTTTGCAGATTATTTATCAACATAAATATTTAGTTCTCAGATTTAATGACAGATTCAGGTTCCTGTTCCTATATCTGGAACTGTACTATTTTGCGAACAACACGTAAAATATAAATGCCTGACGCAGTATTCCAGATTATTAGTAAATAGCATATTTTTTTAATTGCCTGGAACTGTCTGGAAAATTATGTGCTCATATATATTGTRCATTTCTGTATGATTTATGTGCTATATTACTATTTTTATGGTAGTTACAAAAAAAGAAGTATCCCATGGCAGAAATGCCTTTGCTGTCTCCGTGAGCTATATGTGAAAGGAAAAGATAGGTGCTGCTTTCTGCTTTCTTTCAARAAATGCTACACTGAACTCTTACTTTCTTTGACTTCCAGTTGTGTGCTGTTTATTTTTGGTTTTAAAAAAATCTTTTCTTTATACATATTAGCATTTATGTGATCAAAATCTGTGAAACTGGTTTATGATTTTTTAAAAAACCCCAACGCTTATGCCCAGTTTTGCCCCTTACCCCTGACTGTGAGTGATGGGAGGAAAAGCTGCCGTTTGCTGGTGTCCATCCCGTTGCCYCCGGATCCCTGCAGTCCGTCGCACTGTCCTTGCCTCACTCGTTTCCAATTAGCCATTTCCTTCAGCTTCTCCTTGTGCTCCTGTTTCGCTACTATAATCCRTCCTAATCCTAGTTTTATTCCTTTAAAAATAGTATTTGCTTTGGTAGCTAAAATTATTTGATCCTAGTTTTACTAAAAGAGCTCAAGCACTTTCAAACAGTTCTAGCATTAAGTACTTTCCTCTTATTTTCTAATATTTCCATGTCCCAAAAAAACCCAGAAAAGTTAGTCCTTAAAATCTTAATTTAGCTACGGAGTACTGTATTGAATAAGATCCTTGTTGTTGAAATTAAAGAGGAATAACGTGTCCAGGCAGCACCATGTTGGGTTTACTATACWGGAGGATATTTTGGTTTTCCAGAGAGGGGCATCTGCAGGGAAATGAGTGTAGTTTGGGATGGTGAGGAGGCAGAGTGAGTACTGAAGACTGGACAGTAAAGTCATTGCAGCAATGGTTAGAAAGGGAATCATGATATGAAAAAAAAAAACATCTGGAAATGGGAGCACTGGCTGTTGTAGCTGACAGAGCAGAAGAGAGACATGGGGAGCCGGAGCGAAGGAGAAGGATGTAGGTGGCTGTAAGAAGAACAGATTTTTTTTTAATGGAAGTAA
>NW_028186546.1:2549998-2659052 GCF_003343005.1 Rhea americana
TGCTGCACACATTTTTTAAAAGTATTTTCCCAAGCAATTCAGCACCGAGTACCTGAGCCATCAAGCATTTTCCTGAGGGCTGTTAATTCGTTCAGTAAATCGCTTATACTGTCTGGGAAAACTGCAAGCGTAAAACCTTTCTCCAACGGCCCTTTTTGTGTTCCAGGCGAAACGATGCGCGTCGCCTCCTCGGAGTTTGCCGACGACCCGTGCTCCTCGGTGAAGCGGGGCACCATGGTGCGGGCGGCGCGGGCCCTGCTCTCCGCCGTCACGCGCTTGCTCATCCTGGCGGACATGGCTGACGTCATGAGGCTGCTGTCACACCTGAAAATTGTACGGAGCTTTAACGTCCCGCGCTGCTTTTGCATGTCCTGTGTGTCGACAGGCGYCGAACGCCTAACTGAGCAATTCCACTGTTCATGTTTCTATTCTGTTTCTAATGTATTTCACTGTTCTCTTAAGGAAATGCTGGACAAAAAATAGGATTTGACGTTTCTGCTTTAATCTTATAAATTTTTTGATTTTGCAAAAATTAATTTTTGGAGGCTTAAAATCAAAATTGTCGGCTGTGTTCAGTGACTGAGTAATTAGTGCTGTTAAGCAGCACCCTGAACTAAACAGTTGCATTTGCTTAACTCACCTGGCAGCTTATTAGGACCGTTTAGTAGCTCAGTGCTTGTAAAGTACTGCTATCTCGTGGTAGAGTGCAAGTACTACAGTTGTATTTTTTTTTTCCCTGTCTGTCTCTGCACAACTGTTGGACATATCASCAAAGTGACTCTTTTATTTGGAGTGAGTCAATAGTCCAAATGCCTAATCAAGTCATCAAAGAGAAATAATAGAATWAAGAGGAATTATAGGTTACCAGATAGTTTGCTGTAGATTTATATTCACTTTTAGCTGCTACCATTCACATGTTTGTGAAAGCACATTAAAGTGCTTTGTGGTGGGAGCAGAGGAATGTAATTCTTTATTTTTTTGCTATTTATTGGATGGTTTCACTACTTATTGCATAAAMAAGCACACAAAAATCCCTAAACCAAAATGAAGTTCTGCAGAAACTCATGTACAAAATATTTAAAGCCCACAGGGTACTCATGTGAGCTTGACAGAGGGAATGGAGAGTTATTTTTCTATTATTTTTAATGACTGTCCAGAAAGCATTTCCATTCTTTGTTGTCATTTGACAGTGTAACCTTACAGTGATATTTTGTTCTTGCAAAGAGACAAGAACCTTTCAACTGCCAAATTGCGCTGATGAACTGAATCGTTTGCAAGCAGGTTTTGTCCTGAAAAAGGCGGATTCTAGCGAGCTCTGCTCCGCTGCGCGGTTCTGGCGCGCTCAGCCTGCTGSCCTCGGCCTCTGCGCAGCGTTACCGCTGCGGCTCTCGAAAATGCTTTTAATTTTTTCTGCCATATAGTACCCTACGCAGTTCAAATTCAAATACTCCTTTGCTAGTGAGACTAACTCTTAATATTACGAGCAGCAGGTTTTCTAAACATTGTGATTAAAATTCCTAGTCAGGTGCTTTCACCTAACTAGCTAATGAGAAATACTGTTCTCACACCTGAATTTCTCCTGCCTTTTATAGCAATGTACTACCACTTATTTAGAGCATAAATGCCCTGTACTCTTTTGTCAGTGGGTGTATTTACTCGCATAGTTTGGACACTACATTTGCAAGGGCAGCTCATGGCAATGATGAGGTTCGTAATCTCTGCATTTGTCAAAGATCTTTTCTTTTTTTTATCCTTTTTTTTTTTTTTTTTTTTTTTTTTTAAGAATCTAACCTCTTTTGAAGAACCCAGACATCTCTGGTTCTTTTTATCAAAATTCAATTTAAGAGCCTTAAATTTGATTATGTTTTGCAGGTTAAAAAGGATAACTTATTTCTGAGGATTGACAGTTTAAATACTTTTCTTATCATTTTATAAAGCGAAGTAGTTTTAGCYCAATAGACATTAAATCACTAGGAAAAGCATTAAAAACATTGCCAGTGGGCTAGCATTGACCCTAAGGTAACATGTAAAGACTGATGCAAGATGCCCTGAAAATTAACGAACTAAAATCATTCCACATATCAAAGTTGTGAAGCTTGATTTATACAGCTGGGATCCTGTTTTTTACTGAAAGCRTGTCAGGAAGTGAGTTACGCTTCAGACTTCATGGGGAATAGTGCCTTTTAATCAGCATGTTAGCGAGAATATTTGCATTTGCTTTCTAGAAAGACATTCTGTCATTTCATTCAGATTATATTTTGCTCTCTTAGAATTAATACTAGTATTTACTGTAGGGAAGCTTGCGTCAGCACTTTTAAAATGGCAAATGTTAATACAGTATGTGGTAATGTTTATAAGAAATTATGAATTTTTCATAATTTTGTAATTGTGAATCTATCGTGATTAGCTACACACCAATCAGAGAAGTACGTGTCTGTACAGTTGAGCATGGTCATATTCTTTTGAATGGAGAGATATTGCTCAAAATTGAACTTGTAAAGATAGAGAATAATCTCCATCTTTCAATCCAACAAATCCTCTAGCAACTTGATTTGATAGYGGCTGGCAAGCCGTACAAAACTGTGTATCAGTCAGTCATGCCTGTGCTTGTCCTTACCAATATGCTAAAGATGAAAGATTGGGGTASTTTAGTATAAATTTTTCTTGATCTGAAAGCAAGATGTTCGTATTTCAGTGCATTCTCTTGTCTTTCAAATACCTGGTTATTCTGAAGCCACTACCTACAGACTCTCCGAAACTGTAAACTAAACTCGTTTGACCTATGTTTCTTGCTGATGTGCAGAATCCAGTGAGGAAATAAGATACTGACATTTTAGAAAAGAAGAAAAAATGTTCTTTGGGACAGAAAGTTAATTTGCGTAACACGAAAGAGAGTAGATCTTTGTGCTTCAGGATAATTCCTTTTCCTGCTGCGAACAGTGCCGATGTCCTAAGCCCCTGGGTAGCGTTTCGGGTGGCAGTGGAAAGCTGGTAAGAAGCGATTTGCTAATATGGTGATACTTCCACCTCGCCACACCACCAGCTGTTATGGCAGCCTGCTGGTTTGCTGCAGAAATTGCTGGAAGTTTTCGAGAGCAAAAGATGAAGTATTTAGATTCTGAATAAGGTGTCGCTTGTAGCTCTCAGACTTAGCAGAACGTAGCGGCTGTAGCTACCGCTATGGCGTATCTTAGCTGCAATGCGACTGAATAACTGCAGGTATGTTTTCTTTGATAAGTTTTTCTCTTAATTTGAAAGCAATTGAAAAGAAATTTCAAATAAAGCTGAGAAGTTAACAGATTTATTCTGTTTTGAATCAATTTTTTCATTTGCTTTACAAAGATACGATATTATCAATATATCAGACTAAATTTAAATACTAACCATATGTTTCRGTTTCCTTTTTTAAAGTTACTTTCCATCTACAATTGATAACTACCCTTTGCTTTCACATAAAGCATCTATAAGACATTAAGAACATATCTATTTTGTTTTAAAACGCACAAGTATTAAATATTTCATCTTGTAAATGTGAGGTGTGAAATGAATATAGCTATGTCTTATATGTTGATTATACATAATAACAAAATCCTGTTAATGGAAAGTAATGCATGATGACATTCAGACAGCTTTTATATTAAGAAAGCTAATTAAAGTCAATGGAAATATCGCGAAACCACTGCTCAGTGATGGACCTGAGAACTAAATTGGATCCATGTAGAAGAGAGTAATGGCTGGAACAGTTACTGATTTGTCAAAGTGTACAGCTGGACTGAAGTGCTAACACAGCTGATATATTACATTCTAGGTAGAGGAAGCACTAGAAGCAGTGAAAAATGCAACAAATGAGCAAGATTTAGCAAATCGCTTCAAAGAGTTTGGAAAAGAGATGGTCAAACTGAACTATGTGGCTGCTAGACGACAGCAGGTAAGGGTGTTTTAAAGCAGTGATTGAGAAAATTAGTCATGGCCAAAAAGAACTTATGCTTTTGTTATGCTCAAGTCTACCTTGTTTAAAATGTACAGTAAGTAATTGCTGTGCCATGGCCTATAATTTAATCATATTGATTTTCTGAATATGATTAAAATTTTTCAAAATGCAGTTAATTTCTTTAAGAATATATTTCAAGTGGCTTCAATTAATAATGGAATAAAGGGTGAGAAGGCGAGTGATTCAGAAGGTTATGGGTAGTTTTCATGCAACGATTATTCCAATTTAATTCTAACTTATGCTTATCTGAGGTCACTCTGACAGCTAGAAAATGATGAGCTCTTGGGCAGTCTAGGATAATTCAAACTCAGGAAGAACAGAAATCTAGTCTGTGTTCAGAAAAAAYGTTAATTTTCAGATACTTGAAAAGACAAATACCTAATTCATTCATTACTACGGAAGACTGAAAAAAGACTAGAAAGTCATTATAACATTTATTCAATGCCCATAATTATACATCCTTGCATTAAACAGAACTTTCTCCTGAGCACTGTTCTTTTTAAGAGTCAGTGCTGTAATTGTGGAGTTATATAAGATCTGTTCAACTGTGAGTGAATAACACTAATTATTCAGGTGCATAGTCCTTGTATCCTAGAGGAGTCCAGATTTAGAAAGCTGATTTTCCCCATTCAGCTTTTATTTACCTTATTTTCTGCATTACAATAATAGCCATCTGCTTCTGTATCATTACTATATTTTTTACAAAATGTAACATTTTCATGGTTATAAGGAAAATAGATGAGTAAAATATGAAAAATATAGTCATGATACGAAAGTGCTGTGCTATATGTTCAGGTACAGGATAAAATATAGGATAAAGAAAGAAAAAAGTAAACAGCAAAACTAATGGAGGTGTAAGGCTCATACCTCTTAGTAGAATTGTGAAAAGATAGCAAAAAATCGTAGTATAAACCTTTCAAAACTTACTTCTTGCAAAGTATTTTGCCACTAATGTGGTGCATATAGTTGTGGAAGATCTTGACAATAGAACACTGCTTAAAAGATGGTCATACCCCCTTTTTTTTGTCTCTTCTTGTTTGAAGCCTGGTAAAGAATTTAGGAACTCAGTTCTCTCTGAGAAGTGTATCTGTCACTCACATGTGGTTGAAATTAGCCTATGGATAAAATCTTTAAACCCTGAATATTTGGCTTCTTTTTTAATTTTGCTTTAGATTTTAAACAGAACTTAAAATAGAATGCTTTCTTACTCCTTAATAATATTGTTAGGCTACCCTACCTAATGTTTGAAAGGCTTTCATGAGCAGTGTGGTGTACCCGATTATAAATAAAGTCGTGGGTAAAATTGCAATACTATTCTAACACCATCTAATTCKGGTGACATAAGGTAATACAGAGTATCTAATGTTGCTTGTAGTCATAGGAAACAAAAGAAAATATATGCAATTAAAACAAAATAAATAGAATGAAACATACAAAAAAAAAAAAAAAAAAAAAAAAAAGAAAAAAAAAAAAAAAAAAAAAGAAAAAAAAAGGAGGAAAATCTGAAAGAAAGGCTAAAGATCTAATATGGCAGGAAAGCCCCAGGCAAAACATCTAAATGCATAGTAGTAAGACCAAGCAAAAGGAAACATGTGAATAGCCCTAGGCTTCAAGGAAAAAATACCAATTTTTTTTTTTTTAGAAGGAAGCTAACTCATGGAAGATTCATCATTTTTAAGAATCATCAAAACAGATTTGGTAAATTAAACTAGCAGAAAAAAAATAATTATATGTATAAAACTAAAATAGTGAGGAAGATATTTACTTTGCCTTTATAAAGATATTTACACTGCCTTTATAAACTAGAAATGTATCCATCAATAGTGGCTTTTCAGGGGGATTTCTAAAAGTTTATCTTGCGATGGTTAGAACAGGGCATGGCTTGAGCAGGGCATACTTACAACATGCAGCAACAGGAGTGTCACACTCCCGTTGCTTTTGTGGAATCAGCAGACTGAATCCAATCAATCAGGAAGAGTAATTTTGAATGTTTTATTTAAATCTTCTGCTGACCTTGGGATAGTGGAAGCACRCTGACTGATATGTAGAGCTTCTGAGCTTTAGTTATGGAGAAGGAGTGGCCTTTTCGGACAGGAGCAACAGTTCTTTGGGATTTATGGGAGATTCTGTCGTAAAGTCTATTCTGCAAAATCACGAGATAATGTAATAGTTGCAGGGATGCTTAAATTGCATAGGCAGTGCTTTCTAACACTAAAGCTTGAAATTACAAGTAAAAATTGTGTGATTTCTGAATAGGAACTGAAAGATCCGCACTGCCGGGATGAAATGGCTGCAGCTCGAGGAGCTCTGAAGAAGAACGCCACTATGTTGTACACTGCCTCCCAGGCGTTCCTCCGTCACCCTGACGTAGCAGCCACTAGAGCCAACAGAGACTATGTCTTCAAACAAGTGCAAGAAGCAATTGCTGGTATCTCCAACGCTGCCCAGGCCACCTCACCCACTGATGAGAGCAAGGGGCACACTGGCATAGGAGAACTTGCTGCTGCACTGAATGAATTTGATGTAAGTATTGGAACTGTGTGGAARATAAAGTGTTTTTCCATGAAATCTACAATGCTTTTAACTAAGCAGGTTTTGAACAGGACTTATATTTCCTTTTCATTCAGATTCCTTTTCTTAGACTACAGCAGCAAATTGCAGACATTGATTTGTCTTTTATATKAGGAATGTTTGTTTGCTACTCCTGGGCTCAGATTTTAAGGAGTTATTTGTGCTCAAAYGCTACGGCTATGATAGAGAGAAAGAAGTCCTCTTCTTTGCTTGGCGTCCTTGAAAAATCTAGCCACATAATTCTAGATAATGCAAAGGCTGATTACTTTGGCTGTTGAATTCTGTGGCCAAGATGATGTTTTTGTCCAGTTAGTGGAATGTAGAATCAGATTTGTCCAGCATGTCAGGAAGAAAGTTAGAACAGGAAAATAAAGATGGTGGTGGAGCTGAGTGTCTCGGAAACATTGACATTCAACTTGTTTGCTGAATCATGAATTATGTTCAACAAAGATATGAGTAACGTAYCCTTCAAACAGATTTGATACCAGTCACTTTAGCTGCAGGGGAGGTGCTACAGCCTCCAGCAAATTTGTACCAGCAAATAGCTACAGCATTGTTTTAATAACTTCCTTAACAGTTAATTTCACTTAATTGTTTACTAATTAACATTAGCTTTTCAAAGGCTAATTTCATTGCTAGTCTTGTCTTGTGACTTTTCTCCATCTCACATCTGAGGATCTTCTTTGGAGAATGGAAAAGCTTAACTGCAGAGATTATCTGAAAATGTTGTTTTCCATTTCATTCTGACATTTTAAAAGGATTTTGTTAAAATTATTCTTGRGTAACAGCCTTTTGTCTTAAATTGATGTACAAGGTTGAAATCCAAGTGTCTGTCACATTCATGGAGCTACTCTATCCTGCTGTACCTAGGACTGAAAGTAGAAATAGTGTGGGTGGCTCATCTTACAGAGTGGAGAAGTGGGCGTCTGTTCTGCAACTACAGCTTATGGTCCACTTTGGAGATGGTAATGGAAAGGGGGTGCTGATGGTAAGATCCAGGGAAGATGAAGGATTGAGTAGGACGTTGCAAAAAGGCAGAGAATGAACGTACAATTAAGAGCAAAATGGAGGTGATGACAGAGCTGGAAACATGACAGCTAAAACTGTGTGGACAGARGTAGGAAGAGACAACCTGGCTGGTAACACCGCAGCGGAAGGGYCTATGCCCTTAGAGAACATTCTCTGTTAACGGCAGGCTGCCTCATGTAGTGCACAGGAGGAGCTATGCCTTGGCAGTGGGTCAGGTGCACTTTTAAACTTCCTTCACTGGTCCAAAAGGTTGGAAATATGGTGAATGAAAAGGAATTGCAGGAYGTGAAAGGCTGGTAAAACCATTCGRTGGAACTGCTGCAGGACCTGGAGATGGAATYGATTTATAGCATGCTTTTCAAGTAYCTCATTCCTTCYAAATAAAGGAAACAGCACTGCCTACATTGACTACATTGATTTTTTTTAATATGTATCTTTTTTAATATATCTATTGTTTTAGGTCTGTATTTTTTTCCTGTGAAATTATAGCAGGTCAAAATCTAAAGAATTCAGTATTTCATTCAGTGTCTTCTCAGCTAATGGTTTTAGGTTCCTGACTAGTAAATTCCTGAAATAATCTCCCTGTTTGGTCTGATTGTGCCGTGACTTCTGCATRGGACTCTGTCAAACCTCTGTTGTCCATAACATGCAAACAGTGACTGGAAGCATTTGACTCTTATCAGTCTGAAACTGGTGATGCTGCCGCTGTCTGGAAAAGGCTGCTGCTCCATGCAGAGAGTCACCGTGCTTCCCCGCAACCTGCAATTCATCGACTCACGGCTCTATGCAGACTATGCAGGACRTCTGATACTGTCCTTGACCCTACTGCTTTGTGAGAATATTTGTTCATGGGCTTTTTTCGCAGGTAAAGTGTCTTCCACTTCACAAGATGTTGCAGGCATCATATATACATAACGCGAGATGTATGGACATAGCATCATGCTCTATTCACAATTATTGTGGAAAAACACCCTCTCTTTTCTGAGAATTTTCTCTTCTTAATTTTAAGAAATGAACAGAAGATTTTCTTCTCTGATTTACTAAGGATGCAAAGATTTAAAATCTTGTTTTGTRTGCTTCCTACCTGTGTTTCCTATTTTGCCTACCTGCTTAGCTATAAAATGAGATTTATTTGGACTTAATTTTACAACAGAGATATCATTTCCTAAATGCCAGAGAAAGCCTAAATTTATAGCTGCAATTGTGGAGTGATTCTGAAATTACGTTTCTGTTAAACACTGAAGAAAGCAAACAGAATTACYAGACTAGTGTAACTGTACTATGGGTAAAAAGACAGTGGAGAAGAAAASTTCAGTTTTATAGAGGCAAAATATTTCTTCAACAAGCTAAGGACAATTATATTTTCCAGTGAGCATAATTTTCAGTACATTTATTATACGTTATCGGTCATATTAATTGATGTAAATTTGTATTTGGTAGGTAGTGTATGCTAAATCTGGTATTATAGGACAAGATAATTCTTCTATATTAAAAATAAGCATACAAATTTTCCATGATACTTAACTTTTCAGGCTTTGTTTTTGCAAGTTTCAGAATCAGCGTCCTATGGCTTTAGCACTTTAAAAAACTATGGTGTAAATCATCTGAATGCTTTGTGAGTCAAAATATAATCACAGGTAATTTATACTACTCTGTTTGAAACACTTCAGCTATTGTCTTTAGATGCCATGTTAATTGTCATACTTTTTACGACAATGATTTGTGGTATGAAGTCACYTATGAGTTATTAGCAGTGGAGTCTTTTGAAAGAGTTATCATTTACGATGTTCTTGGAGGTAATTTATGTAGAAAAGAAGAGCATTCATGAATGTGTTTCTAATCAGAATTAATCGCTTTGAAGTATTGTTTGAAGAAGATTGATGAAAATTACAGGAGCTAGTGTTTAATGCCTCATTTCTTATTCTTTTATTTAAATACTCTTGCATTAATTTCAGGTCATTTAAATATGGATATTTCTGGATAATCTATTAGTAAAGTTTATCGTATATTTTATGTTTGTTAAAATTCTGTGTTCTTTCTTTGACTAATAGTGCACGCTTTATCTTCTGCTTAAGTTATTGTTTCTTCAAGATAGAGAATCCATTATGTTTGTTAAGAACTTAGTGCAAAAATATGATGTGTGAGCAAACAGTAGTGAGAAGGACCACAATGTTCATGCCAGGTGAGGACAGAAGTGGCAACTCCACTCTGGTGAGGAGCTCGCAGTGAGAAAGAGGTAAAAAAAAATATACACGGTGCAAGACAGGCTAAATAGATGCAAAGCCCACATTCTGTGTGAGGGGGGAACAGAGAAGGGACAGTGYCAAGGCGAGATGGTTTGGGGCACCATGAATCTCCAGCTATCTGGAGCAGGTGTCTGCTTCAAATATGGAATTGAGACTGTGATTTATAGCACTGGCACAGGTTGCCCAGAGAGGTTGTGGGGTCTCCTTCTCTGGAGATATTCAAAACACTCCTGGATGCAACCCTGTCTACCATGCTGTAGGTGACCCTGCTTGAGCAGGGCGGTTGGACTGGATGATCTCCAGAGGTCCTTTCCAACCTCAATCATTCTGTGATTCTGTGTTTCTTAGGTTTCTGAGAATAGGTTTATCAAAGTTTTGTAATTATCAACATTTTTGCTATAAATACACCATAAGAATCTGTATAGAGGAATATTTCTCTGTTTGGAGCAAGACTGGGATCATCTGCAATAAATGTTGTGCCAATGATTAAATAAATAAATAAAGCCTCTGACTTAGGGTAAAAATAACAGCCCTAAATGGGCTGGCAAGGCTGGTGTGTGTGTGGGGAGAGTAACCAAAGAAATCAACCCCCCTGCATTCCTCCTCTGCCAAAACACAAGCCATTGAGGAYGGCATTTCATTCTAGAAGTTTCTAAAGGTAGTCTTGATCTTGACATTTTCTTATTTTGGGATGTTTTCTTTGCAGCTTTAATACTCCTCTAAGAATATAAATTTAAAGATGTAACTAGCTAGAAATTGGAGTACATCCTTGTATGTCATGGAAAGGTCAGGCAAATGGTATTATGCAGCTTGGATCAAGTAGTAGCTACTCACTGGACTCTTGGAAATTCCTTACGGTGGTCATTTGTGATACAAATAACTCTCTGCTGCAAGAGGTTCTCCTGGTGGTGTTTACCATGTTTATAGATGTAGATTACTCTGAGAAGATAYCTTTTTCCATTGCAACCTCCCTCCTTTTTTCCACTGATGCTAAAAGCAAACAGCTGTCAGCTCTTGTGTCGCCCCAGGAAGAAAATGCTTCAACTTGATGGCAACATTTAGCTGACTTTCTCCTTGAGTTTTGTGGTGTAAATATATATATATATATATACACATATATATACATATATATACATACATACACACACATATATATGTGTGTATATATATATATACACACATACACACACATACATATAAAAACAAATTAGCAAGTTTTGTGTTTATGATTTGCATAAAAATATATTGTATTCATTTATATATATATATATATATAATATATATTTTGCCTTTTTAAGACATATTGATTCAAACAGACATAGCCTATACCTAATGTTATCTTAATATTCCCGTGTCTTGTCTGTGTGTGTGCGTGCTCATGCACATTTGTCTTTAAAGTAGCTTGTCAGCAAYGTAGATCCATGTTATGGCTTTAACGGACATGCCTATGTGTCACCTCCTTGTTGTGTGATTTCAAAATCATAACGAGTCTTGAATGAATATGGAAGTAATTTGGTTTATAGTGGAAGAGATCTGATTGAGAACTGGGAGAGGTGATTAAAATTATTCTTGATTTTCCTACATGAGGAATTTCTATATTTGGGAAAGTCTTGAAGGTACTAAAAATATACGACATGTTCCTTTATGAGAAGGATTTCAACAACAGAGGTTTGGGCAAAATAACTCAGACTTTAATAATTTTTTGAGCAGTGTAAGTCTACTGTTTGAGAGATGACTTTTTAGGAGAAACAAAGTGTCTAATGAACTAAGTGGTCACTGTCCTTTAGGGTGTTTATAATACACGGACTACCACGGCAGGTTTTTCTGACACATTAATAATGCTTTGAGAATATTTTGCAGGGTTAGTGARTGCAAAGTTTCTTAAAGGGAGTGACACATCTAACATGCATGTAATGAAAAAAGTGCATACTAAACTATAAAGGCAGAATACACTCGTGCAACGATACCAGAGTTTGCTTTTGTTTAATGAAAGTGAGAGAAGTCAAAATGCRAAATAATAGCAGTAGACAGAAGGGATACAGTATCTTACAGTCATTAGATGACTACGTTTCCAAATGTTGTAAACAGAGTGAGCAGCAGTAGATGCACAGCCTGGAAATGGATCTCAGGATGTTTGTGGAATCTCAATTTCTTTGTGAATAGCTTCTTCAGTGAAGTGATTTGTGATGCTGGAGATACATAGACWGAATATGAAGTTTAAAATAAGAATGAAAATGTGTTTGTTTCAGTGCTGAAATCATAAAAAACAATCGCAAAAATATTATGCGAGCATCTCGCATAGAAATGGGAAACTAGATTAGTCTGGGGTCCATTTTCTGGGGAAGAATACTCAATTTGGGTACCTTTCTGTAGTGTAGAGAAGCATCCCTATGCTTCAAGAGCTCCTAGTCTGATGTGTTTGGGCACCCGTCAGCTCTTTGAGGTTCTCAGCRGGGCAAGGATTGGTGCTTTGTAGAAGGTAGGTTGGGTTTGCAATTGCCTCTGAAAGTGTCCCCGTGACGCCAGCCCGTGTGCCCTGCTCGCTTGCTTTCCTGTCCGGGCTCGCATTTGGACTYGTGGCTCTGTGCATGTGTGACTGCTGCAGGAGAAGCACATGTGACAATCTCTTGAGCCTAAAGTGGTTTATAACTCACAGACTGACCATCCCTCTCGTGTTAAGAAAATACTGAACAGCAACACAACGATGAATTTTGCAGGATACCTAAAAACTTTACGTGTTCACAAAAAATATATTTSAGGATGCTGAATTGCCCCTTCAAAAGAGGAATTAGCAGAATAGGTTTTCCAGGTCCCACTGGCGATGAAGAGCTTGGCCTGCTGTTTCCTCCACGTCGCTACTGTCCACCTCCCAAATGCCCCTCTAGCTGCTCCCTCGTGCCCGCTGCAACCCCTCTGCGCGCGGCCCTCGTCTGAATTTCCCTGCTGTTACCCGGTAAGTGGAAACCGGCGGGGAGGACCTGGAACCRGGTACGCTCTCCGCCTTTCAAGCAGAACCAGCTCTCCAGGGAGCTGATGTTGGCCATGCTGAAGCTGTTTTCTGATGTAACGCTGTTACTTGGGTATTTTTTTTTTTTTTTTACCTCTGCAAAAAAAGTAACTTTGGGTTACTTTTACCTCTGACAAAAGCCTTTCTCCTSTCTTTTAGGGTTAGATGTGGCTAAGACAGGGGATGAAGACCATAACTCAGGATTTTCTATGCAGAATGAAAGTAGTTCAGCAACAGGAAACTGTGTTTTGTCAGTCTGTTTCATAAGTTCATTCTGCTTTTAATAAGCAGTGTCAGTAGCAGGTTTTAAGACATTTAAGGCATTTTTTTATTAACRTTTTTTTCTGTGTTTACTGGTGTATTATTGTGGAAATAGAAACGCCACATTTCCAGTTTCTGTATTGGATACAATAGGATTTTGATTTCCAATGTGTAGCAGCAATGTGACTTCTGCAACCTTTCTGTGGCCACAGAGAGAAGGATAGGCCATTGCTTTGCTTGCTAGCAGGTAGTACCCAGATATATTTTCACCTCTGAGAGTGGGCTACTGATTTCTATTTTCTGTATTGGAGCACCATCTAGTGGATTTCTTGATTTTTCTTTCCTCCTGGAATGCTCTATCTCCATTCTCGGCCTAGTAAATCAATACTGTAGCAAGATTTTGCAGTCAAAAATACTTTTTCATAAGTTTAACCTTTCCATATTGTTACTACATCTTGGATTGTTTAAAAAACAAACAA
Organism: Rhea americana; assembly: GCF_003343005.1. Lineage (NCBI taxonomy): Eukaryota > Metazoa > Chordata > Aves > Rheiformes > Rheidae > Rhea > Rhea americana. The sequence continues at coordinate 2,563,583 of NW_028186546.1, forward strand.
AAAAGCCATATACCAATATATCACAGCTGTGCTGTGTGTTTTTCTATCAAATATGTTTGAACTCTTGGTAATAAGACAGTAATCAGTTCACTTGCATAGGAGCTTTTGTAGTGAACCCTTATTCAAATTTGTYTGAGGTAGTGGAGGCACACAAATTAAACACGCTTTGAGGAATATCATCAACATGTATAAATGAATAGACTTTAAGCAKCAATTATTCAATATATTGCTTGATGCTTATTATATTATTAATAATAAATAAGGTCTGAACTGTTAAATCAAAAGTGTATTATGTTGTCAGACTACATGTAATATCTCAAGAATAGCTCAAAAACTGCACTTTAGAATTTTTCTTACTATTCGCTACTATTTTTCATATGTTTATTTGGCATCTCCAAGATGTTTATGCAGCTCGAGCATGAATAAGTGAACACCACCAAATATTTCATAGGCATTCGCATGCGGAGATCGGAGGCATGGAAGGGCTGCTGGCCGCAGGGGTCACGGCGGTGGGGCTGCTCCGGCTGCGCTTCCGCCCCTGCCGTGTYCCGCGCGCGGCGCTCGTCAAACTACCATCAACTTCGGCAGCCCGCTATCCCGAGAGGAAAGTAATTCACTTATTTTTCTGAATTAGTTTGCTGCTTTCAACACATCGTGCTGGTTCAGCGAGAAGTGCAGTGCTGGAGCCAAGTGAGCAGTAGGAATGTGCTTTGGGGAGCTGGAAAAGGTAGAGGAAGGGGGCTGCCAGTGCCAGGTGGGAGCGTTTGATTTATCTCCACCCAGGAACAAAATAGACTTTTGACAGGTCCTGAAGTACACACCTACAAGCCTACTTCTCACCCCAGCGYGCCTGTGAGCCTGCAGCGGCGCGTTTGCTTTTGCCGGAGCAGGTGCTTTGGAAGAGGAAATGCGTCGCCCACTTTCATTTACACAGCACCGTCTCTCACGTTGTCCAGAAAAGCTGGACATCTCGGTGTACTGCTGTGCGTTCCTTCTTCAGAAAGACAGCTTTTCMTACTGCCTTACTGTTCATGACATTGCTTATCCAAGATAGCTCTCAGTTTGGGTTTTTGATGGCATTTGTCACTGTTGTTCTAGCTCCTTGTTATGACTTGCCTTGCAGTAGCACTGGTGTATTTTCAGTGTGTTAAATAGCGGAGAAGCCCGTTGTGAATCAGTCTTTGCCCTAAAGGTTTCACTTTCTAAATAGACAAATCAATAATAACAAGAGAAATAGAGGAAAGAAGGTATCATTTGTCCAAAGTCRCACAACAGATTAATGAAGAGTCAATAAAGGAGCCTCAAAGCCATAAATTCCAGTTAAATATCCTTTCTGCTGTTCCATGCTGCTTTTGGTGGTACTTGATAGCTCCCTTTAATTTACTGGGGTTGTCTAAGATGTATATATACACATATATATACATATACATCTATMTATATCTATATCTATATCTATATMTATATAAAACATTGTATGTTGGGGCTGCTCAGCACAAGGAAGGYTTTGACATACATGAGTGGGTCCAGCAGAAAGACCTCAAGATGTTTAGGGGGCTGCAGCACATGACCAACAAGGAGTGGCTTGGAGGGCTGGGGTTTTTGTGCCTGGAGATGAGAAGGCTCGAGGGGTTCCTCATCAGTGGGCTCCTTAGCAGTGTCCTCGCTGCCTAGGAGGGGGCTGTGGAGAAGACGGAGCCAGACTCTGCTTGCAGGTCCATGGTAATGGGATGAGAAGCATCAGCTAATTCAAGGAAAATTCTGGTTGATATTAGGAACAAAATTTCACCATGAAGRTGGTCAAGCACTGGAAAGGGCCCCAAGAGACTTGGAAAATCTGTGAAGACAGAGATGTCACAATTTGACTGGAAAAAGCCTTGAAGTCACCAGTCTGGCCTGATGACAAAGTTGGCTCTACTTTGAGGACAGGTTTAAACCAGATGATCTCCAGAAGTCTGTTCCAACCCAAAATATTCTATGAGTCTACATTTTTATTAAGAAGATCCCCCCAAAACATTAACGTACTTCTTCAGCATGGAAAATTACAGATGTTTTATAAAGCAATATTTTGGTGAGATATGGATGGAGGAATTACTAAGTGCAGCTCTGTAGTTTTTGTACTCTCTAAACTCTGATAATAATCTCTTGTTTAAAGAAAAAAATCCATAAAAATATTATTTTATTTTCTTTCTTTTTCAGTAAGGAAAGTTGGTCTAGATGAATTATACACCTTCAGTAATGCACACTGTATTATGTAAAAAATAAACAACATTTGCATGTGACCTGTACAGAACTTCCTAAAGTTCCTATTCACAGAATATATCATAACTGCCTGTGCAAAYAGTGAGTTGAGTTTCAGTGACCGGAGAGGTGCATGGAGATATTTGACGTGCAGGTTGTTCACCATCGCTGAACTGCGGGGAAAAACAGGCCCTACGAAATACTGTGAAACGTTATTTCACATTGAAGATAAGGCTGCATTCACCTCTGCCACGTCAGCAGTTCCCCGAGCTGAATCTGTTTAAAATTCTCCAGTTTTTCTCCTTTCTTTAACAATTAATCTTAACAAATTTCCTGACATCCTCGTGTTTCTTACCGTGTATCTTTTATGCTTTCAGTTACGTTATAAACCTCTCGGGGCTTGCTACTCTTGCTCTGTACAGTAATATGAGTTATGTTTTTTGTGAATGTGTGGAGGAGGTAACTGGAAGTTATGTTAGGAAGCAAGTGGATTTTCTGTAAAGTCTTTGTCCCACTGATTTAAAGAAATCGAATTGTATTGAGGTTTGCGGGCTGAATTTACTTGAGACTTATGTGATTTGTTTTCTAATTTATAATAAAACAGATATTCCTGTAAACRTTAAAGGGAGATGTTGGGTTATGTATCATGTCCTTAAATTCTGATGAACGTTTTAATGCACTGTTGTTATTTTATTTCTTCAATTTGACTTGCCTTTGGATACTGCAGGAAACAGATTAATCATAATGTTCTCAAAGTGTTGCGAGAATTCAAATGCTTCATTAGGAAAGACTGTTTGTTCTTTAAAATAGTCGTGGTTATTCTCAGAAATCAAAACACTTTTCAGTTTTCCAGATCTCCCTCTTTACYGGTATTTCTTGATTTGCTTTCCTTAGAAGTGCGGACAGGAGCTGCACGGGTTGCAGAGYGCTTTTAGACAATATGCAATTATGAAGCCTGTTTTCATGATTACAGCAAAACACTGCGGAGTGACGTGGCTTGGCTAACGGGCCCGAGCGTAGGAGCAGAAGATTTCTTTTGTATTTATGACCTTGAACTACAAAAAAAGAAAACAAGTCAGAATATGACCTAGCGATGACCCAAAGCTCGCCAAATGGCTTCCCGTTGTACGCTGCTAGAGGCAGAATCTCGGTGTTTTAGCACCATTAGACATTTGGTAGAAGCACCTGATATACAAATTAAACACGTGTCTTGCAGTGTTCTTAATTTAAGCATTAAAAAGGCCTGTAATAGAAAGCAACCTTGGGAAAAAAAAATACTACCTTTTAGTGGGGTAAAAATGGTTTACTAACTGGTGTGCATTCAGCAAATTAAAGAAGTGTTGAGACTGACTTTGTGTAGTGCACTCTTAAGAGCTTCTTAATAAATAACCCAGCACTTTTTTTCTGATTTACAAACAAAAAAAAGGCTTCATAATCTTATAAATTCTAGTTTATAAATTCTAGGAGGGAATGCCTCCTGCAATACACTGCACTTGACAAAATATACCTCTCTCTATAGAGAGCGGTGCATAGATACTGCATACATAATAGTTTGTTTGGATTTGTTTTTTCCTTTGTGCTTCCAGATATATATTTGTATCTATTGTACTGTTCTTGGCCGCAATCATGTTTTACAATTATATGTTGCTAAGGATTTTTATACACTATGTAGCAGCCTCAGATTTCATAGCTACCAGATACTTATGTAATGCTGATTTTTCAAGAATTTGATAGATAACTAGTTCATTTATTCATCTGGGAAGATTAAAAACCCAGTGAAACCACTGAAACAAAAGGGACTTTAAAAAAAAATGCCACAGATTCCTGTACGCTCCTAATTTTCTCTCTCTTTTTTTTTTTTTTCTTTTTTAGAACAAGATCATTTTAGACCCAATGACGTTCAGTGAGGCCCGATTCAGACCCTCCCTCGAGGAGAGGCTGGAGAGCATCATCAGCGGCGCGGCGCTGATGGCCGACTCCTCGTGCACGCGGGACGACCGCCGGGAAAGGATCGTGGCCGAGTGCAACGCCGTGCGGCAGGCCCTGCAGGACCTGCTCAGCGAATACATGAATAATGTAAGTTATATGCTCTTTTTAGAGCTTTTTTTTTTCCCCCAGTAGCATATTAAACAGTTCTATGGCTAATACTATGGCTTTAATAATTTGTAGCAACAATAATGSTTCGTTGTGGCAGGAGAAAAAGTAAAAACAGGAAGATAATTAATGCTGTTTGAATTATTCAAYTTTTTTAATGCTTTGCAAACTTCTGCGGGAAGTTTGGTGCAATTAGAAGTTCATGGGAACGTATTTTGGCGTGCAAAGGAACTCCTGACTCCCCATAGCATTAGCGTTAAGATTTCTTCTCGTGTAATAAACAGCTAACAAATATTCCTCTKGAGATGAAATCCTTTTCTTATGAAGCCTAACGGCAAGCAGTGTAAATGGGAAATGATCTGAGAAGTATTTCCTTAATGAAAGTGAATACGGTTCATTAGGAACATGGTGTCTGTCGTGGGAGAGCTGTCGTTTTGTTGGTTTTTAGGATGTCACCTGTAGACACTCCTGGGAGACAGTCTGCTGAGTGGGTTAAACCATTGCAGGTGTTTGCTTGCTGGAGGAGCTATTAAACATGCAGTTTCCCTGAAACTAGTGAGTAATATTTAGCCGTATTGCTGTTCACACAAAGAAATGAACCTTCAGTATCTTAAATGCAGCAGCGTGTTCCAGGAGGTGTTAAATTGTTCAATGCAGTGTTAAACTGCTGTGTAACCTTGGTTCTGCATAAGTTACCCCAGAAAATTCTCTCCGCCTAATAATGCGTATTAAAACGCACAAGTGATATTGGACCCCTGTATACTTTGTAGGATATTGTATGTGTGAAGAAATCCTAAGCAGCACTATACACCTTTTTAAAAATGCAATTAACTGTTGAGAAAATCATGAAGGAGAGGTTTTTTCCTTCTAAAAATATGATAGTAGCCTTTTGAAACTAGCAATAATTACACACACAAATGCCATTCCGTGACCCTCTAGACACTGGGACTTAAGTTAATTTAAGAATTTTAGACTTATTTTAGAATATGTAATGTATGCTCTGAAATGTTTGCAAATAGGTATCTGAAAAAATTATCAAATGGAACATCCTATATTTTGCAGTTTCCTGTCTGTCATTGCTACTAGCCTGTAAGACATGAGCTCATTTTGGTCCTATTTTGCTAGGTTTAATTAACAAAATAGTGTTGAAAAGATAAAGATTAAGCTTTTAACATTCTGCTATTTTCTTTGGTGCTGTTGTAGTTATTTGGAAAAATGATACAATGCAGTATTGACACTGCAAAATTTGTCCTTCAGTTATTTTATTGTACAGCTTGAAATAACTATGACTTTTTTAAAGCTACTGTTCTATATGTAGAGCCACTTTAGGGAATAGCTGTTTCTATTAGTCTAGAAATGAAAAGCATATGGTATTTTCCCTTTTTTATAATGAACTGACAGTTGAAAGTTTCTTGTACTGTGAAAGAAAGCAAAGTCTCTGCTTTTGTATTATGGGCTAGAAATCATAAGGAGAATTCACTAAAGAGCAGGTAATGAGAATGTGATACAAGAGAAGCTGATGGATTGCTACCTATGGGATCTTGCTTTGCAGAATTATTGCTGTTAGGTGTAATTTTTTAGGGTCCTTCCAAAAAGTTACAGAACAGATGGATTACAGCGTCCTATTTCATTGTGGGGCCTRTTTTTATGTATGCAGGATTTTGTTAGCAGAATGCAATTTATCCTTGTACCAGAAACATTCTTATTTTATTATAATGATATTTACAGAGAAGGGAGAGCTTTAAATGATTGTGGGCGTTTACAGCAATACTTTAGATGGCTAACAGTTTCGTGGTTTTTACTTAAACCCATAATGGTGTGGGCATCCAGTTTTATTGTTATCACGGTATATTTCAGATTTCCTCTTTTTTTTTTTTTTTCTTTTTTTCCTGTTCTGATTAGACTAAGCCACACAATCTCAGTAATTTTTCCTTTCATGTTTTCTTTTGGAATGCAATCAATTCAAGCTATTTTTACAGATATTGAGTAAACATCTGAAGAACTGAATGCATGCTTAAGTTCATGAAAAGTGTAGTACTTTGAATTTCAACATATAAGTGATCAATACTTGTCATTTAAGAATGACATTGCATTAATCATTCTGTCTTCCAAACTGATCTTATTGGATATAAAGGATGCGATTCAGCTTACAGCTTGAGGCACCTGAATTTAGGTGTCTATATACAGATACGTACAGGTAAGCCAAGGGCTCTCCTCAGTTGCTTGAAGATGGATGTCTAGCACCATGTTAAACTGCTAGTTGAAGTAGTCTGGTGTTCCTCTGGCCTTGATTTGGCCCTCAGAAACCYGTGAATCCACTGTGGGTCTTGTTCCGTTTGCCAGCCCCATTTCTGTGCCCCATGCATGCTCGGGAATCACGAGTGGTTAGAYTCCTACCTTTATCAAACCAACTGAGCCCAGTCACTTAAGTTCATATTATAACTGATCTCAATTAGATTGAGATCTAATCAATGCTGTCAAGAGAGTCTAAAGAATTATTCAGATAATAAGTGTTATAATCTGATTTGTGATAAGCTAAATAACTCTCTAAAATCCTGTGGCTGCATTAACTAAATCCCCATTAACTGGAAAGGAGGATGAGATACCTAGTTCATGTGTAGACAGCTCTGGTCTAGGCATCTGTCTGGAGACCGAATTTCACCCATTTGTCTGYGAGGGCAGAATATGCTTTAGTATTTAACCTTTCGCTTGAAGCCTGGGGACAGATTTTCTTGAGTTTGCGACGATGGTGAGTGAGTTCACTGTTACAAAAGATTTCACTGGAAAGGTTCTYGAGGAGCTTGGAGGAGTTTCAAAAAGTAGATGTCAATCTGCATAACTTGACCCTGTTATAAATCTGTTGAAGAGGCGGCTAGACTGTGAGAGCGGTTTGCATTTCAGCTTTGGCGAAGAAGTTAGGACATTTTTAACAACTTTGACCCACACGAGCCTTAAACCATTGTAATCTTGTCACTGTAAATATTTTGAAATTTAATTGTACATTGATGTTTTGTTTTTTGTTTTTTTAATGATACCTGGAAAAGGACAGACCATTTCTGATTGATGACTGTTGATCAAATGTGCATACTTGTTTCATACTTGGCATGAGATGCAGAGAATATGGAASTGATTAAATATTATCTACTCATATTTTAGGCATATAGACTATGTATTGCACTGTATTGGCAATTTATTGTATAGTCAAAGTTTTCTATCTTTCTTTAGCTTAAAGTTGTTCCTTTCAAGATATCTACCTCTGTGATCTGGGTTCAGAGGGGAGTTTCTTTTTGTATACTATAACATTTCTATTTTTTGGTTTTCAAGTAAATTCTTTAATCCCTTTTACCATTTTAGATGGTTTATGTTCTATCTTGCATTAAATTTACACAGACACTAAGTATCACATTGAGTGCAAAAAGAGAATGTGCTCAGAATGGAGCCCTTGTTCCTGAATTTTCACTAACCTTTTGGTATTGTGCCAGTATGTGGTATTCCAGTCAAGAATCAAAAACTGGAAGGGTCTGAGGCAGATATGTGAACTCTAAGATTTGCTATGCGATGGTGTAAGCTGGGCTTGCTTCCTATCATTCCACATGATGAGGGAAATGCAAGGAGAAAAAAAGGAGAAAAAGCAGTTTGACCGGCGTTTTTTCTTTTTTCTTTCCTTTTTTTTTTTTTTTTTTTTTTTTTTTTTTAAGGTAAAGGAAGTAGTATCCAACTGAACAATGTAGGAACTTTTGCCTTTTGGTTGGTATAGAAGCAAGCTTTGTCCCCTTACAGACCATCTTCTGGTGTCCAGCTCTTTCTTAGAAAGCCCTCTGCAGAGAGCCATGCCTCTTACTCTCTGTGCTCCCGCTGGGCTTCAGTACRTCCATCTCTTTATCTGTTCCCAGCACCCTTGTTTTGCTTTATCAGCATTCGCTTTACCAGCCCTTGACAGGTCAGTAAACTTTGTTACATTGGAAGAGAAAATTTGAGACACACGATGCTGTTTCTCCCATTCGCCTATCCAGTTTTCATAGATCCCTGAGAAACTGGTAAATAGGTAACAACGTCCTTACGGTTAGTTACGTACAGGGGGTGAAATCTCTCCGCATATTATCCAGAGTTTTACTGAAAAAAGTTAAAGCTATTTTGCAATTCAGGAAAAGAGGTAGATAGCTAGAAAGATACCACAGGTCATCTTATCGTTTGATGAGGGTGGGGGACACAAGGACGGCGAAACAAAACTTCTAGATATGAAGTGCGGAGTATGATTTTAAAAAATGCAGATACCCAGTTTCAGAATGTTGGCAGCCAGAGAAAAAATATGGAAAGAAATTCTATAAAGAGGATAGAGAAGATTTCAACTGAGAAGGATAAAAATAATGCTGGCTTTGCATTTGTATTATGTTCTGKGTTAGGAAAGTTTTAGGAAAAATGACAGAAACTATTCAGAGTACTGTGAAAAGAGATGTTTTTTGCTTTCCTCCCTCCTCCCCCTCAGATAAATGCTGGTTTGTGCTGTTTCCTGAATGTGTTGAATTAGATTTTTTTCAGTTATATTCTCTTCACAAATATTCAGATGTTTTGGGCCCATTTCAGAGGTTATTTAAGCAATTATTGTTGTAGGAATTTTTCAATGATTATTGCTGCAGGAAAATTAATCCCTAGGATCTTTTCCAGTTCTACGAATAAATATATATTTGTGTTGCATATTACATTGAAAGGCTGTAGTCAGAACTGGATCTCACAGTATATAAGCACTCTGCAAGAACATCTATAGCGATGAGATATGAACTATTTCATTATAGTTTATCAATCTAGTATTTATTTATTTATTTAGTATTTAGTAATACATATTAGTTTCATATGTCTTACCAGTAACTATGGCAAAATATTTTCCCAATGTGATATCTATTATTTCCATACTGAACCCAACTCAATTTTAAACCTTTTCTTTTTTGGCAASGGGCAGAGGATGGCGGGAATCTCAGTCTACTGAGTTATATGATTTTATTCCAACTCTCACAGAAAATTGATGATCTTTTTGTTCAGATTCTTTTGTACACGCGATAAATCTCATAATTTATTCTGTTCTAGACTTCTATCGCGCAGAGAACTACTAAATGCAGCTCTGTGGAAGCTCTTAATACAGTTGTTTTCCATTTGTCTAAATGAAAAAATAAATATATTTAGTGGATGGTTATCCACTACATGGATGATGATGTAGTTCCCTGCTGGTTTGTGCTCATGGATCCTTGGTGATTTGTGTGCAGTCTGAGTAGGAAGGAAAATCCTAGAGACCTGCCAGTTCCAGCCCTGGATTAGGAGTATGTGGCCAAATTCATTCAAATATGACCCTGCTCTGGACACCGCCTCTAGGAAGCACGGAGCTGCTGCTGCGTTGACGTCTGAGTAGGGTGAGAAAGAAAGAAAACTAAGTCTTTAGAAAAATACATTTTAAAAAAGGTTGGTTTGAATTCCCTTTGACAGCATCGGTTTTGGTTCCAAGCAGAGACAGACTCTGAATTTTGTGCTGCTTTCAAATATCAACGACAGATTTGGAGAGTGGTTGACCAGTGGGTAAGACTTGACTGTTAAAGACCTCTATAGTCACGGGAATTAATACAAGTCTGTATTTGAAAAGACTTTTCCTATTGGATTCAGGTAGAAAGTTATCTTTTTAAAGCGCCGGGCTCGTTGTCGAGTAAACGTTCGTTCCCTGGCCTCCSCTGGCCTCCTGCCCCAGCCCCGACTCCCGCTAGCGCCGCGCTGCAGAAGAGCCTTGGGGWTGCGCTTTGGTGTAGCTGGGTTTGGGCACAGAGCGTATTTCTTCATATCCAGGTGAAAGGAGCAGTCTTTCRTGAAATTCTGGTGTTACTACCATGAAATCCTTATATTGCTACTGATTTTTTAACGTATAGACCTAGGATCCAGAGCACTACAGCTTAGGCTTGATTTATTGATATTTTACTGCTGTTGCCACATGGAATACTGTTGCTTAGTGGTGGCTGTTTTTGATCTTCTCTAAGGATACTGCCCATTTCTGACTTTGGTTCACCGTAACTTAGGCGCTATAGGTTCTCATTCTGGTTTTCTACAAAGAAGAAAATATCATACCTTGAAGATGAAAAACGTGCGAAAAGAGAGAGAAAAACTTGAGTCTTCGGGCAGCTTTTCCTCACAAATATATTGGTAAAAGATTTGATTCAGCCAAGGAAAAATTGTAATGCTGCAGTACATGAAAATGAAGTGACAGAGAGCTGAAGTTATTGTGCTTGATAAAAACATGATAACAAATGAAAATCGATAAACTCTCAAGATACTGTCAGAGTCTATATTAAACAGCTCCATCTGAATTCACATTTAATTCACTGTAAAAGAGAAAAGTAATAATTCTTGGCTACATTTTGGTCGTGTGTCAGGTTAATTCAGGTGACAGCGAGCAGTAAAGTTGCAGTTATGAGACAGCGAAACGTCTGCGTCGGTGCTGGGATGAGGCAGCAGGGCTGAGTGWGCAGAGGTTGACGGCAGATCGCCTGCTTTGGGGGTGACAGGTGAGACAGGACAATTTTTCAGCTGGTACTATTGCTAAGTTCCTGGTTCTTTGAAGAATTCCTCGATAAGAACAGCTCTCTACTATATTTCAAGCTATTTTACCATTCACTTTGCTTTTAATTGGAGGATATGTGAGCAGGGCTGTTTYCCTACATTGGAAAAAACCAAATGGAAACACAATAGGTATGATTGCAAGAGCAGGATGTGCTCCCAAACGTGCAGGTCTTTGATGGTACGTCGCCGTTGTTGCTTCTCAGTCACTCGAGGCTTCTTTCCGTTTCTGCGTCCCTCTGGGATGTGTCAACTTCTCAYGATGGCACAGAAATTGCTGCCCGAGCGTGCTACCTGCGATGTGACTTTGGAAGGCTTCAGCCACATTTTAAGTAATTTTCTCCCTCCTCTTTTTTGATGATGTCATCAGAGCCCTATAGGGGATGTCTAGTGTTTTTTTTTGATGGCTCTACAGAACTTTTGCTCTGCAYGAGTGAGTTTTGATTTATTTGTTTATTCATATATTTGCTGGTATTGCAAATGCATGTTCAGTTTTTATTTTGTTTTTCCTAGCAGATCCAGAGAAGCACGTTGCTGCTTTCCAGCAAAACCAACTTAAAAGCCTATGAAAATGCAAAACTTTCTAGTTGGGATGTGACAAATAGGCTACCATTTAGTTTGAGTACGGGTTTTGCTGGCCACAAATTTACACAGCCCTGTAGTGTTRCATTTGTTTGGAATCAGTAGTTTTATACATTCGCTGGATGAATATTTGTGGGAGGAAATTCTGCTTCTGAACCAAAGTGCTAATGACTGTGCYGTGTTGGTGTCCACTGGAGGACGTTTTGTCAAGAGCCTCCTGTGGGCTTTCTGTCTCTACTAGCCAGCCCACGAGATGTCACGAGGAAAGATTTATATCTCTTGTCAAAATGCAAACAAATTGTATTAGGTTTTGGAATCTAAAACTGAACTGCTATATTAGTGATGTTTTTGACAAGATATTTGTCTCTAAATTAATGGAGAAATTTTCCAGACTCCTGCTATAACCAAGTGCCTACATATGAGGACTTATTTCCTTGTTGTCTTTTTACCCCTGTACAATTAATGAATATCAGTGACTAGTCTAAAAAAGATCAAAATCATATTACATTCCAGAGCCTCTGGGCAATCCTCTTCCTTATTATCCCTATATTTTTATTCTATTATTAAGTCAACTACGTTGTTCAATACTGGCCGTACTGATTGTTGAGAATCATGTATTTAGGATTTCCSTAATGGAAGAGTGAAGGTGAATTGTCGTGGAGTTTCAAACTACTGCGGCACGAAAGCATATCTAGACTTGTCCAATACTTTCCCCTGTCCAGGTATCTGTGTAGATGTTAGGGCATGAAGCTAACAGACCTTCCAACTTAATTGTCCAAGTCCAGTGGAATCAAAATTTTCTAGGTACAGTAGGCAGAATATTGACAATAAATGCATAAATTAGAGATTTCAGATTTCATCAAGGGTGCAGGAGCAGTGGATACTTCTAGTCTACTTATGTAGGTTAAAAAAAAAAGAGAGAGAGAGAGAGACCTTAATGTCTTAGAGTGGTTTCTGAGTAATTTTTTTTCACAGAARCCCACATCATGATGTAGGCTTGACAAAATACATAGCAGCTCCTTCAGACTATTTGAATGCTTATCCTGCCTGTTTCAGTTGATGTTCCTGTTGGTATCCCTTTGGCTGCTGTGGTTGAAACTGTTCTGTGAAGCATTTGTCTTCTGCTGCTCATTTTATCAGGTTTTTACGATTTTTAAATCCCACAATGTCTTTTCCCCTTGCAAAGAAATGGAGAAACCAAACAGAAGGACAGCCAGGGTCCAGGAGGAATTTTCATCAGGAGCAGCTCTTCCACACAAATTGAGCTTTAAACAATAAAATAATGATGTGTGGGATTTTGCAAGTGCCTTTTCTGAATCTGGTAATATTACTTGGAAGGGTTGCTCACAAAGAYTGTGTAGTCTCTGTCATTGTGTATTTTTAAAGAATAGATGAGGCAAATGTCAGGAACGATGTAAGTTACTCTAGTCAAGTTTTGAGGAAGACATTAGACCAAATGACAAAAGCCATAATTTCTATTTTTTATGATTGTGAGTCTAAGTTGCACTCACAGAGTCGGTTCAGCAGACAGAATACTTTGCTTTTTCTAAGGCATTCTTGCTCTTGTATTTTTTCTTTAGAAGATATTTTCAAGAGTAAGATTATTTTATTTTTTCTATTGGCCATTAACTTACAGATGGAGAAGACAATTCCCACCTCTCAAAAGCAGCTACACTCCTCACTTCTTGAAATTTTGTGAATTGAAATGAAAAATTATTCTGTTTCTCAGCTTAAATAGGCAAATGTAAAAGGCTTACATTTTCTTTATGTGAGTATGTGTCAATAGGGACATGCACCCAAAATATACAGGCGATCTGGGAGAAGTGATGTGTAGGGAAGATAGAGATCCTATAAAATTAATGAAAGATATTAATAGAATTGTATAAATACTTCCTCATACAATTTTGATCACATATATAYGATATTGAAATTGTCATCTCCTCTAGATTCCCCTGGAATGGATCAAAATCACTATTTTACATTTTGTAGACTCTCTAGCCTGTGTGGAAGTATTAAAGATAATTCTTACATATTTATGTTCAGCTGTTTTGAGGTGATTTGTAATAAAGACTGAAGACGATATAGTTGCATAGAATTTTGACTATTTTACATTTTAATAAATAGAATTTTCTTTATAAAGGTAATTTGTCATATGACCCAAAATTTGGGAAGCATTTGAACTAAAGAATGGCAATAATAACCAGCTTTTTAAAGCAAAAACAGAAATAATTGTCTTTTTCTTCRACCCTTCTTGCTACTCAGGTCCCCGTTCAGCAGAGATCTTATACACATGTTTAAAATTAAGAGGCTGCTAAGTTTCAGTGGGATTTAGTCCATTTTAGTCTTCTTAGGCATCCGCTACTCCAGCGTGAGAACTGAGGCATTCATCTGTCATGTTAGACATAATTCATTCAAGTCAAAGTAATTGCCTCACCATTTTCGCATTTAAAAAATCCATGGAAATGCAATAATATTGTTGTATTTGTCTAATTGCTGCGTGTGGCTGTTGGAGGATGTACTTAATGTCTGTCAGGTCAAAGGATTTCCCTCAGTTTAATTTATTCTCTTTATAGACTATCTAAATCTCCTCTGTTCACTTCACCAATTGTACTGGAATTTTTGCTGGAATTGGACAAATAATAAATTGTTTTGTTTTTGGCTATTGAACTCTGTTGATTCATTGCRATTTCGTTGTGATGATGCACATACAAAATGCCTGGCTGTACTTCTGATACTGTATCACAGAATGTGCTCATTTTAAAGTCAGTATATTCCACTCCCCCCTCCCCAAAAAAGTATTATATAACATTGCATTTTTTTCAATTCTTTTCATGTTTAAATGAGTTACAACATGAGATGTACTCTCACAGAGGTAATGGCTTCTGCATCAATGCTTTAAATTTAATGTAAAGTATTTTGGTAATGGGTAATGTTTGTCAGATTTAGACTATCTGAACATAAAGTTGCTTGAAGTTCCTCGTTCACCTGTAAAAATGTCCTGCATCAATCTTGACCTCATGGCATGATTCATAATTTTCATAACTTTTATTTGGACTGAAGTTAGCATTTAGAGGTCACTACYTTGCTCTTTTTCCTTGCCAGTAGGTCAATATCCGTGGGACAGAAATTTCCATCCATTTAATAATATATCAATAGCAATATGATTTATATCTCAAAGTACATCTGTCTTTGGGGATGGAATTTCAATGTTTTTACAGTCTGTATTTATATTGTTTTATATTGGATAGGTTTTGGATGCAGAGCAAAACATTCAGAATAATTTCAGTGTAATTGGAAACGCATCAAAACAAGCATGGACCTGCTGAACTTAGAGCGCTGTCAGAAATGCCTGTCAAAAATTTACATCTCCTGGAGGCTCCATAACATCTGTTTGCTTAATGATTTTTTTAATACCTTAATTGCAAAATATGTCCAAATTCTGGTAATCGTGTGGGAAAACCTGAAGGCAGCAAGGAGAGCGTAAGCTGTAAATTAACTACGCTCATTTGTTTCTCCCAGATGTGATTCTGCAGGTGAGCGTGAGAGGGAGCAGCTGTAARCAGGACGGGGCTCCGTAAGAGCACGAGTTTATTACACCAGTTTGTTAAGCGAATATCTGTCCCACTTTAGGAACTGTGCCTATATCACTCCTCCTGAGCAATGTCAACATCTAGCGTTAAGTATTAAAATCTGTATTAAAATCATGATGTACGTTGAAGTGACTTTAAGCAGTTTGCRTTAGTCTTCCTCAGAAACTCATCCTCAGAAATTTTTCAGATATGTGAGAACAGCATTTTGGCAGTCAGCGATAGAGTCAAAACTCTTCTTACATTAGTAATGGGATTACTGTATTTAAGCTTCTATTAGCAATCACAACTGCAAAGTTCTGTGCGATATCAATGTGTGCAAACCTCAGCTTTATGTAGACTGCGTTGGTTTGTATTATTAATTTTTTATTTACACAGGGAAGCATTTTAAAAATAACTATGAGATACTATTTAATTTAGTGATGGAAGAAATCAGAATAATTTTGAGAAATATCCTCTGAAATAGTGATTTTAGATGTCCAGAAGAGGGCACACTTGCATACCAGAAATACCTCCCTGAAGATCTGCATTCTGGTGTTGTATAGCTGTAATCAAAGAAAATTTAATATTATACGAAATGAAGAGGTTTTTTATTAGTCACAGAATCTTCAGGAAAAACACTACATTCAAAAGGTTGAGTGGGGAAATATATATATATTTTTAAATCAAATCAATGTTATGTGCATAAACTATCAAAAAGAAATCAGACGTTAAGTTCTGCCTGCATTTAGGAAATGCATTGATATTTTGATTTCAGTGTGGAATTTGGCATGTAAGGAATAAGAGCCTCTCTTCCCTCCCTCCCCTCTCCCCTCAAATCTTTTCAGATGTAGAAGTATGATCTCAAGAACATATGCAATACAGTATAAGCTAATTTACAGCTTGGTTTCTGCAGCAGTCAAATACCTGRCGCAGTGAAGTGCCCTGTATAATTCCTTTTCTTTAGTGGGATTTGATATCAGACCTGTTAAATTATCTTATGACTTGCTGAAGACAGTAGAATTGCAAGGACAAATCATGTCTTGTGACACAGTAACTTAGTTAACTTAGATGCACGTTTTCCAGGGCTTGGTATTATTCAGACACTGGGAGCGGTATGTGTGGTTTATTTTTTATTTTTTTAATTGAGAAATGAAAGAAAGAAAATAGCATCTCTACCATAACCAGCTCCCTGGAACTTCCTTAGTGAAATCGCGGGGCGAGGGGAAGGTTGGTTTCTTGTTTTAGGATGACTGGATCAGAGGAATAAAAAGTTTCAAGTTGGTTTGGGATTTTTGTTGTGATTTTAAATATTAGTCCAATTTTCATAACATTTGATAACATTTGGAAAGAGTCATAGCACTTCTTTTTATAGCTGTAGCAACTATTTTTAACTACTGTAACATTTAGCTTCAGTGGAATGAAATGAAACATTTCCTGAAATTCATTTATCTCTAATAAGGTTTAATGCTCATTAGCCTTATAAAGTAATCTTCAGTTAAGTGTACCAAAACTGACCACATATGTTATGTAGGTTGTTTATATGTTTGTCAAACATTCCCCAGATTAATTAACTGGTACTTTGACCAGTTCTTTCATTTGTTAAGGAATGATTTWAAAAAAAAACCTCCAAGAGACTGAYGACCCAGATGGATGTGTGATCATATATTACAGTGTTGAACTGTTTCTCAGGCATTTAGTAAAGGCTTAAGTCCCCGTGAGATTTCAGCTCTAACTTCCCTTTGTTTTAAGAGAATTCTTCCAATTTATGCTGAGGATTCGCTCACGTCTTTAAGAGCATGACTGGATTGTTTTACTTTATAATAAAATCTATATATTTCCATGTGAAGTCAGAGATCCCCAAAATCTCATTCGGCAGCTTTACCCAGACAGTGACTAAATTCTTTTTGACGTGGTCTACAATACCGTGGGGCATGGTGTGTAGTAATGTAGTTACTATAAGGCTGTCAAACTCRTTGCCAAATAGCATTTGAATTCTGGGATCAGATAAATTAGATTTTAATTGGGTTTTAAGGCTAAGCTGAATAAGTAGATAAGGTAGAATTAACCAGAGACATATTAACGTAATGAAACCTTTGGTTCTCTTAAGCTATTGTATTAAGGCCCATACAGTCTTTTGTTGATAAAAGACGTCATGGTAGAGTAGAAAGAGATTGACGTTGATAGGTAAGATGAACGGTGGTATCTAATATAATCAGATTATCGGGAGCACTGGAAAACCAAGGAACCGGACAAAATTGCATTAGTTATATTTCATTATAGCATTGGAAAGAAAACAAGCAAACAAAAGACCTCAGAAGTGAGTTTTTTCAAAGAGGTGGGACCACTCAGCCAGAGAATTTACTGAGGCGCCTGGGCGGGTTTTTGTGTTTCTCAAAGGGCAAAACAGAAGTTAGTTACTGTGAGCTGTGAAATGATAATATCATTTGCTTGTGTGTTTTTTTCTCTTACAAATTATYGTGCAATGTTTTTAAGGTGCAGAATTTAATTTTCACTGGAGAAATTACCTTTCTTTTCCTAATAACTCGCTTTGTCTTCTGTATAGACACATTTGGATGCTTAAAATTTTAGAAAAATACAAAATTCCAGAACAGGAGCTCCTTTGTTGTTCTGTTATTTTATCCTTAAATGCATCTTTTATGACTTAAAATGAGCAGTATATTTAATGACTAAGGCCTGGTAATGCAAACTTTAATGTGAGTAGTTTCTTAAATAAATAGAAACAGAGCTCTGTGTCATGAATAAGACCCTATAATTGCAGTGAGTATCCCAAAAGAGTAAGCCTCAATTATTCTTTGACTCTCTAGATAAATAGAGGAGAAAGGAGAAAAGAAAGCGAGAAATAGTGGTGGGAGGAACTTTTCTTTTCTTAAATATGTATCACTCAGAGACACATTCATTCATTACAAAATTTTGCCCCGTTCCCTAGAACAAGTAGGCGTGCGCAAACCCTCACGCAGCCCTCTTGATCCCTGCGTGTAGGATGAGGACCACAGAGCCAAATTCCCCAGACGTCGGTGAATATCCATTTGGCGCCATATGAATATGGGAAAGCTCTGATTCAGAAAGGAGTACGAAATTCCTCACTTCCACTACGTGGATATTCCCACAGAAGGCGGTGAGGCTAACTCTTAAGATTTAAAAATTCATTGTATTGGCTGGTATGCTTTGCTGAATGTGAGTCTTGGTTTTTACTGGGGTTTGTTGGTCTTGATGTTCTAGGTGGTTAGCTACTATCTGATTAAACAAATATTCAGTTATAAAGATTTTGGACATGCAAATTTACAGTAAAATCATGGAATCAAATGTTTAAATAGCAAAATGTGAAGAAGTTAATGTTTTGCAATTTCTTCCCAAGGTTTAGCTGGTGAAATATGCTCTAAACGTATAGGCAGCTAGATTTTTATTTTTATCTTTAGTTTTCCTTTGGTCATACACTAACAAGGAACTACTTTGCTTAGAGGAGTCTGCACAGGCCTTTGATGAACAGAAATTTTAGATAAATAAGTAAGTGAATAAAAAGTGTGCTTGATTGCTTGTATATATGGCCAGACTTATAAAGAAAATCCAATTCCAACTATTTGTAGATGTACCATACAATAAAACTTGAAGGCTCATTAGCTTGGAATGACCCAACTGTGTTTTACGTATAGGGGTCATTTCTTTACTAATGAGCCGCTAAGCCAGATGGCTAACCCCACAGTAGTCTGACTGCATTAGTGTGATTTAGATTTTTAGGCAAATTGCTTTTCTTTTCTTCCTTTACTAAAAGGAGTTAGTGGCACTGCTGAGCTACAGCTCTTTGCAGGGCTGTGCAAAACAAAGCATTTTGCCTTAAAAGATAAGTGGTCTGTACTTCTTAAAGATTTATATCAATTTCTAACATATTTGCTATTTGCAGTGATCGGAGTTTGTTAGATACTATCCACCCTGGAAACTGTTTTGGAGAGAAAGTTATTTGGACTGTCTTTATATTGGTTTAGTTTCCATATATAATTGATCAAACCCATTCTCATTGCCTCATATCTGAGTGCATGTGAAAATGCTTAAATGTGTGAATGAGGAATGATTCTGCGCAAGTGATTTAGAGGAACGTTAATATTTGTTTCTCAGTGTCTACTTTCTTCTAGAATTTTTGCATGTCTTTATGGCTTATTTGGGCTGATTCCATATCACTAGAAAACTTCCTCCATCTTGTAAGAGAGCAACCTGAAGATTGTGGATTCCCTCTAGGCAGCTGAAAGATCCTGGTGCCTCCCAGGAGGACTAATTTTGAAAGGACCTGAATCATTTTCTGCGGATGGTTTTCTCCCACCATCAACTAACAGCAAAGMGAAAGTGGTCCTGAATAACACGTGTGTCAAACCAAGGACCCCATAAAGAAAGACTGGAAATAAGACATATAAATCTGCATAAAGAGACCTGAAGTGATGAGCACTTAAAAGGAGGGTAGTTTGTGAAGGGCAAAATAAACAAGGATCTTCTAGAGGTKGTTTTGAAACGTTTTCCAGCGAAGCGTACAAGCGAGCACCTGTGGTCCTTTTGTCAATGCCATGTTCGAATGATGTTTTGATGTAGCAAAGTGCTAGCTTCTGCTACGGTGAATGACGATTTTTTCATGTCTTATGTGAGTTTGTCACAGTGATATTAAGAAATTGGATATAGGCTGTTAGTGCCACAAGTTGCTTTTATCTTGAAAATAAGGTGGCTGCATTTGAAGGAATAATGAGATAATATTGGTCAGAATAAAGGATTATCTAGCCAATATCTTACCTCTGATGGCGGTCATGGGGGAAGGACCGAAGAGGAGTATAAGACCATGACAAGCACATTGTGACTGTGATTTTTTGCAAAGTTTATTATCTTAGCCTCCAGCAGTTCATGGTCCTGGGAGTCTTTAAACCAAAGGTGATATTTTTTGCTTTAAAAATGAATAATTTATGGTCCTTGCTTAAACAGTCTGTAGAGCATTAAGTTTTTTTAGAGATTTACATAGGTCTCTAGAATAACTATTGTATGTCATTTTCCCTCCAATATTGAAGATATATAGTCCAATATGTATTAGGAAGAAGAGGAGTTGAGAGCTGATAGACAGAGGAGAGATGTAAAACCTCTTACAGATTGATAGTTCTCTTTGTAGACGTTTTAACGCATTATTAAGCTAGATTTCGTAGACATCATCAACTTTAGCTGCAATTTTTTACGTTTCAAATACTGAAACAAAACCGAAGACGTGTCTTCATGTCTTTAGATGTCTAACACGTTGAGATTTGCGCATTTAATTTCCACGTGCTTCTGTGCTGCAGCTCTACCTGTCTCTCAGTATCTCCAGTACTTCCACAGCCGCGTGGGTTCCTACTGCGGGAGCCGGTCTGCCAAAATCAGCTGTGGAGACGCAGAGTGGGAGGCCTGAAATGCTGGGGGTCTATCACGTACTTCCTAAAGAAGCCATGTTAAAAGAAAACGTGGCCAAAAATGCACAAGATACCTTTCTCCTGAAAAGAGGAGGAAAGCAGTGTCAAAATATCAGAGAAAGGAATGGAGTTCAGGTGTGAAAGTGCAGGAAGGTCTTAACGCTGCTGTGATTTCCTGGGCTTCATAAGTCTCTTTGCTTTGACAGCTAAGAGCATGAAGGTCATTTTCTGGCCCTACTGATCACAGTGAAAAAGAAAAGGTGTTTTTCAGTCGTATTCTGATTTCAGTTTATGTATCTGTAAGTTCACATTTCACAATGTTTTAGGGTATTTGTGTGCATGTGTATCATATTTTTAGCTTATGCCTCTCTYTAACCAAAGCCAAATGAAATCTCTCACGCAATATTAAGTGTTAGGTAGAAAATTACTTTCAACTCGGTTGTTACTTTTAAGATCTATTTATTTATGAAGATGAAACTTCTAACTCTGAAACATGAATCTAGTCTCCAAATCTTACCTTAATTTGTATTCTGGGAAATGTAAGAGGTATTTTTCTCTTTACATTTATTGCCAGACCAATAGAATAACAATAATATAACTGATTTTTTGTCAAGCCATGTAATTAAATGATTATGAAAACTATATAGGATTCATTCAGTGAAGATTGGTTGCACTTTTACTATCACGTAAGCAAAATTGTAATAGCAAAATGATAGMGCATCCTATGTTGTGTACATTTTTATTTGTTAAGAACAAATTTAGAATGATAAATACTTCTTCTTTTGTAAAATTCGTACCGAATCTCTTGTGAATTCAGGAGCACTGTAAATGTAATTTGCAGTTCTTTACAATTATAGTTTAAATAGACCAAGTCTAAAGGGAGCCTGCCTATTTGATTTTTCAGATTTGCATCACTTAAAATCCAATCAGACCAACTGTTCAGATTTTTATTAGATATGAAGTACATGAATGGGTTCAAGGCCAAACTGTATAGCAAATACATACCTTATTTTACAACATGGATTATCTAACAAGTTACTGCAGCATGTGCTTTGACCTTCAGCCCACAAAGATTATTTACCGACTTTTGGAATTGTTACTATATTAAACCCTTCGATTTTCAGTATCCAGTGTTTTATAGGCCAGCAGATTGCACTTGATTTTGTGAATTTGCTGTAGCATATTGAGTTTAACAGATTTATGCAGGAAAGTGAAACAAAAATAATATAGCAGGAGCTCAGAATTTTAGAACACAGGGGCATTAGGCTTGCAGATGGCTGATACAGATAATGACATTGAATAATTTAGTCGTGGAAGGTAATCTGATTTTGAGAGACTACATTAACTTTTTGCCAGTGCATGCCCAGGTGCTGGGGTAGTGATCTGCGTGGTCTCATCGAAGGCAGACCGTGGTGACCATGGGAAGTAGCGTCACAATCTCACCGACTGCGCTTAGTTAAGGAGGAGGAGGTGTTCAGAACATGCTGAGATAGAGTTAAGTGACCCTCAGCACTAGGCTTCTTAAAATCTTCTCTCATTACGTCGCTTCCTTTGTTAATTTTTATCACGGGAGAAGTGGAGAAATGCATATTTGATACTTTGATTATAATTGTATGCTCATTACAGGGTGTAGTTAAGGAGGAGAAAGAAAATACAGTAATTAAAAAAGGTTTCTCTTGTTTTCTTGTCTATTGTGTCAMAACATGGCCTCTGTCCTTTCCGATTTCCTGATGAGACACTCCAATCTTTTTACCATGGCAACATCTTTTAAATACAGCAGATATAACATTGTTGGAATAGAGGATTTGAGAGGAACGGTCAGACTAATAATCTGCTACTACTTCTCTTTAGATCAGCCGCGCGAGTTGTCTGAGTGGCCGTATCCTCTCCGGTGGCATTCGCCTTCCAGCAAGGAGCACTGGCCCCATTTTGCTGTTGTTTCTGCCCCGCACACATACGCACACACGTGCACACACGTGCACACATAACCACGGTTCATATTTACTTGGGGTACCTCAGTCTGTGATCAGTTCTAACTTTTTTTCCCGTGGTTTTGGGTGACCAAACCCAGACCCTTGAGCTCTTGAGCCACGCAAGACTCGAAGGTGTTCCAGCCTGTGCGACGTGGTCACCAGCAGAGCCGAGCCGATCCAAACTTCCACCTTTTGGCAGAGACAAGGCAGAGGGAGACGGCTGGGTTCTGCCTTCCGCTGGGGCTCTTCCGCTGCGCTTGCAGATGCTGAATCACTTTCATGACCCCTCAAGCACTGGCTCAATCCCTAGTTGTCGYTATTGAACGCGAATGATGGAAAGAAAGGGAGGGCTGATCTAAACAATTCTTAATACAGCATTCAAATTGAGGTAAACCTGCAATTTTCCACATCTTTTTTCCTGTCTGCATTAAAAAGATGGTAGCTACCCGGTTTTCTGAAGCAAATGAATGCCAAGTAGAGCCGAATATGCAGAATTTCTGTTGGACGATTGATGTTTGTCAGCAATATGGGAAACTGAAAACTAGAGGTTGTGAGGAGAGAAAACCATAATACAGTTACCACTCACTATTCTTATAAAATAAACCATAAGTATTATGAATGCCAGGAATATCCTAACCGTCATATTGATTTTACAKTTTTTTTTCTGACTCTGGTATTGCTGCGCAGCGACATTTCATTACACCCTTTGGAACTATAAYAACTGAAGTGCAACACCAGCTGATGGAAATGAAATTAAATCTATCTTCAGTAATAAAGAAGTGACATCCACCAGGAATAGAATCTAAAATAGTTTTTCAGTTTTATAAAGTTCATTTACAACAAGCTATAAATAAAAAGTAGATATTTATTGTAGCAGTATTTCTAACGTATCAGCTAACAATCCGATAACCTAATTTCYATTCAGATCTCAACAAAATGTTCCATAAACAAGTGCATGTCCATGCACATGCATAATCACCTCCTTTGATATAAGACCACACAATTTTGAAATATTCTGGAATTTTGAATATTGACTAAATATTTAGGAAAGTTTCTTAAATATCTTCACATTCACAGTGACAAACACAAAAAAAGCTTTGGTGTTGAAAGTATCTACCTGTCTCTTCTTTGATGCTTAAACTATTATAGGAAATGTGGAGTTTTCACTCAGCTCTGTTCAAGACCTCGAAGTACTGAACTTTTAAGCAACTTCAAGAATTGCTTTGGATTAGGAAAATCATTCTGTTAATTTCAGTGAATGAGAACACATACCTGTTCAAAAGAAAAAAAAAGAAGAAAAAAAAAAAGCTGACTGCAGCCTATAAACCTGCAGTCATAGGGCTGAACTATTGCTGCCTGGACAAATGTCAGGATASTGGAAACAATTTGGCTCTTAAATAATCGGTAATGCAGACGTTCTCCTTACATGTATCATTTTGACTTTTACCATTTTATGTTTTAGCATTTGAGGGTGTCTATTCCTATATGAACAGATAGAAGGATTGTGTTTTCAGATCCCCAGGCACATTTTCATTTGCWTGAGAGGCCCGGTAATGAGAAAAGAAGAAAGATAGCTTGAAAAGGGATGATGCTAGAAAGACAGAGAAATATAAAGAAGAATAACAAATGCAWGTTAAATGGACGGAAAAGCTAACTGGCATTAGCGAGAGTCAGAAACTTGGCACAGGAAAATTATTGCACATGACATGAAGGATTTCCAGCAGTTTCGGAATAGGTTCACAGTAAGGGCTGTAAAGAGGAGTGCAGTTTGTTCATTATTTTGAGGATRTTATTTTTTAAGACTCAGAAATCTGCATTTAGTTTAGAACCCTCCTGTAAACCTGAGAGCTCATGCTTTTGTCAGGGAGTGCTATTTTCCCACTGTAACTGTCATGATAGTGAGAAATACAAATGTTAGAGATATTTAAAAAAGTATAGTGACTTTTCTAAAGCTCAAACTCAGGGTAGCAGCTTGACATTAACTTGCATCCTGATATATATCTATATATCAGGATCTGATTCAGAGGCTGGACAGACGAGGAGTGGGCAGAGACGGAGGTATTCRATGAAGCCTCTGGAAATGTTAAGCTTATGGACCTGTATTTTAACACTTGCACAAGCTTTYACTGCAGGTTCTATGGTCAGTGACTGAAATGGTCCCAGTATGGAGGAGCCTCATACAATGCCCCAACATCACCAGTCTGAAATAAATCTCCCAGCACTGACAACAGRATCCTTGATGTTTCTTGTTTTGTTTGTGTGTTTTCTCTAAGAAAATAGAAATTACTGACTCTSACGGCTTGAACCCCTTCATATACAATTTCCCACGACTAACAGCCTAATCTTCCATGTAGCCAACATGGGCAGAACAACCCCATAGCTTCTTTATTGACCTTTTATCTGAACACCAGGGGAAAGAAGTCTATTATTTGATTCTGGCCATCCAGATCATCAGTTGTGCTGCAAATTTTGCTTATGTTGCTTYGCTGGATACCAAAAGCATTCACAAAAGCAATTTTTATGGCTCATCTGATTCCTGGCATTCGGCTAAGCGTTACTATAATTTTGATTTTGTCAATCCATAGAAAGGGAAACTTGCATCCTTTCTGGGACCCTCATACTCTAAACCAGAATGGGTTAAAGTATCCGAATACTAAAGTATYGGACTTGCTTTCGAATTTATGGATGGTTATAGTGCCAGATTCTTCTGTCTCTGTTCTCAGCATTTCTATGTAGTTTGCTGTTAACTGCCACCCTCTATTGAGAGAGAGGCAACAGGGTAAACTTTTATGAATATGTTGTTGAAAGGGAAACAATCATACCCGTAAGCTGTATGCATGCCATGCCGTATACAGAGGTAACGCGAAAGAGAGCATTTTAGCTAAAAAGTAATGACGGTGGGGGAGGGAGGGAAAACACTTAACATTTGTGGGTTTTAGTTGAAAATTGTGTTGTTTAGTTGAAATCTTTGTTGCAGAACCGACACTCCGAGTTGCTAAATGACCTTTTGAAAGTGATGTTAAGAATTTAGAGCATTTCTTACCATTTTCATCTAGATTTGATGTCTGTATTATTCTTGGTGGAGTCATTTTCATTCCTCTGTATCCTTTCAAAATTTCATGGCATATAACTGACAAGATCTACCTGGAACACAGTGTATGAAGACCCCAGCTGAAAAGGAGCAGAGGTAGGGTGACGTTGAGATGTGAAATGCAACCTTTGCCTGTCACTTTATGATATTAAAGAGAGCCTGGCACCTGCAATCCCATTTCTCTGAGGGGGATGGTGAAGAGTGTGGTTGAGATATGTTAGAAATTGCTCTGTTAGAAATTGTTTTGCAAAAAGTCTGAATTTTTATCTTCTTCTTATCCTAAATTTTATGATTTTAAGGGACCTACATATGTTTTCTTATTTCTTCCATTTTCTAGACATAATATTTATTTTTAGTCTGGTATATTTGTTTTGTTAAATAAGTAAACGAGCAGAAGTAGGCTGTTGGAAACTGGTTTCTTCCTTTGTTTTTTTAAAACTTAAAACCATTTTCATTAGGTTTCTTTTTTCTTTTTTTTAATTTTGTTCTAAGAGAGCTTTGTTGTGGAAAAGAAGGTCAACATAAATTTTTGTCATTCCTGTTACTGTGCCAGGGTGGCGGAGAGACAAGCACATGAGTTTACCAATCCATAAATACTATATGCTCTTTTGCCTGGTAAAYGGGACTTTCTATGAGTAGGGTTGAACTTCCAGTTGCTCTTTTCCTTATTGAGTCACTCACTAGCATCTATGATTTCTGGTCAGCAGTCAGTTTGTGCACCTGCTCTTTGCAGGGAACTCATAGAAAATACCTCTCTGTGTCTGTGGATCTGCTTCCTTCGTTTGTGAAGTGGAAGAACTTGGCATTTAGTAAGGGATTGAGACCTTTCCACCGTCAGTGCAGCCAGGTATTGGAAGGGGTTGCCCRGGGAGGTTGTACAGACTCCATCCTTGGAGCTTTTCAAGACCAGGCTGGAAAATGTCCCCAGTAACSTGGTCTGATCTCATAGCTGACCCTACTTTGAGCAGGAGTCACCTGGTCTAGCTGTAAAGTCTCTTTCAACCTCTATTAGTCTATGATATTAAGATCATGGAAGATARGCCTGAAGACTGAAAGATATTTAGATAGTTGAAGACAATACTGAATTCCAGTTTAAAACTGACTGGCTTTCAAAGAGATCTATCTGATAGCTTCCTATTTATTTTTCCCAAGGTACTTTCTGAAGGAGTGAGGCATTTGAAATAGAATTACATGGCCTTGGTGAAAAGTGTAATTTTAGTTAAGAAAGCAGTTCCAAGTTAAATTATTTTAAAAGTTTTACTGAAGCAAATTAATGATGGTTTACTGTGAAGTCAGTCTGTGGTTAGACTGTCAACAATTTTAATTCCTGTAAAAAAAGCCACATAAAGGTAATTTTAAATCATTGTCTTAGTATTCACACACTCAGCTTCTCTGCTGATACAAAGGCTTTCATTAGTAAAGGACATAAACAGTTTTAAGTAATTAAGCCCTTAAATAATAAGACTGTGGAGGTTAATTTAGGAACAAAAAATGATGAAACATTCTTTAAACGTTGATCAACCTTGGCGATGATAAGAGATCTACATGTTCTGTGCAGAGATGAGAAAAATTAACATGTTTTAAAATAGAAAGTAGTACAATAGGAATAGTTCAGTTGTGTCTGTTGTTGTCCCAGTTGGATGGTGGAAGGTAGAGTTAGTTATCTCCTCCACTTGGAGAGGATCTGACCTCTGTCTTCTGCCTGTAGGTGAGGTGCTAACCAGGAGCCTGGCTGGTGTTTCTGGGCTGGAAATACCTTTCTCTTTTGTACTGAGACTGATTAAATGGAAAGTTTGTGTGTGTATTGAGGGGGAGGTGGTGATGGATGTCCAGAATAAACAATGCAAATGTTTAGGGTTTCTATACTTGACTCTTTTGTTCTTAAGTTTTATTAAAAAAAAAAAAAAGATGTTTTAAAAGACCTTTAAACGCTCAGAATAAGAAAAGGAAAATTATGGTCTAGCTTGTGGAAGAAACTTTTAAATCTGTATGCAGAGTGGTAAAAGAAATCAGAAATCCTGTGTTTTATTCCTTTCTTCCTGGGCTTTGTGGAAAAGAAACTATGATTTTTTCTATGCATMTCAATGTTTACTATGTTTTTTGCTTGACTTTAAGACAATAGTTATTAGCAAATCTTGTATGGCAACCACTCAACCACTCAAGTGGGTGTTTTGAGGAGTAAGGATCGTGCTCACCAGTGCATAAATTGAAATGTGGAGAAGACAGAGGAATCCTTCCCGTGTTTCTCAGCCTGGGAGGTGTTGGAGATGGAGTGTGGTTGGAGACAGGAGATTAAGTCACCCAGGAGGTGACAGAGAGTATAGTATGCTSACAGCTTTGTGTTTATAACAGTTTGGGAAATCTCCCTGTCTATTACAAATCTGATGGGGCATTACAATTTGGTGTATTGTTAATGAGCTGCTAACTCCATTTTTCTTAACATGTAACTAACTTCTCTTTTACAAATTGTAGATCCAGTGTACATATGAAAATAAATACTAGCATTGAAGGATTTTTTCTTCTACTGAATGGAAATGCTGTCACCCTGGAAGAGGTCTGGTTTCTCAGAAACAAGGTCACCTTAGCGATAAAATCACCTATTATTGTCTGAAAGAAGCTAATCAGTGATTTGGCAGAGGAGGAGAGAAACAGGAATGATAAAAGGGCTTGYTGAGCCATTTGCTCCCTTTTCTGTCCTCTTCTGTTGTTCAGGATGATGGCACGGTGCTTGGTGCTTGTCGCAGAAGCTTGATGAGGCTCCTGCCTTTCTTGTGAAGACTCTCAGCAYATCAAAGGGGACTAAGAGACCCTCAATAGGAATGGAGAGTATTCTGCTTTTCTGTAATGGTTTGGGTTTTATTCAATGAGCAAAAGCAATGACGACTGCAGAATTATATAAAACTTTTCCATGTATTTTTCTGTGTTACTTGTTCCATCTCTTTTGTCATGAAGGATTAAGCTGTTACCCAAGAGGTCCATGTGTTTGGTGGGGTTCTGGAAAGTGAATGAGTGSAGGTGAGAGGAGTATGTGAAGCGTCAGGGAGTGTCAGAAACCTTGTTTGTTCCTAAAGGCTTAAAATGTTCAAGTTGGATCCTCTAATAGTARTGCGCCTTTTGTACATGGCTCCTCTGATGTAACTCCTGGCTCAGTTACAGGGGCAACTGCTGGAATTGGGAGTGAATTTGAATCTTCTCCCAGCTCAGATGAGCAGGGAAATTTTCTGTTTTTTATTTTTATTTTTTCTCTCTCAGTAAGAGAAGAGAGAGCTGATTATCTAGTTATTCTTAGGGACCTGATTCAAGATCGTACTGCTGAACAGCTGACTTGTAATTGTGACCAAAATGTATTCACTATTAAATATACAAAGACAGCCATGCAGCTAAGTGCAAATTAGAAAACTATCGGTATGTTAAACAAAAACCATGCATTGGGGTAAGCTGTACACACAGAAGTGTTCAAATGCCTGGTTATGAAACTGTTGAACTCCTCACTGTAGTTTGCTACCTCTTGCCTAAGTTGGCATTGATACCAGAAGAAAGGAAAATGGAAAACATGACTCACACCTTTAAAAAGAAATCTAAAGAGTAGGTCATAGAACCTACGGCTAGCAAGTCTGACTTTCTAAGAAGCTAACCAAAATATGTGTGTGTGTGTGTGTGTGTGTGTGTGTGTATGTGTGTGTGTGTGTGTATATATGTGTGTATATATATATATGTATATATATATATATTTATGTGTGTGTATATATATGTGAGATTTGGAAAAGTTATATGTAACTAAGTATTGAAGTTTGCAGGTGATACAGTATTATTTAGAACAGCCTATAGAAAGCTGATTAAAAAGTAATTGCAAAAAGATTGTGTAATATTGAGAGAATCAACAGAAAAGAATAGGATGAAATACAGTGGCCATAAATTCAGTGTTGCAGAGGTGCAACATGCGGTTAAACATAAAATTACTAAATATAAATTCACGGGCCTGAACTCTACCTTAGCTTTTTATCATTAAAAATAAATAAATAAATAAATAAAWAGTTTGAGTTATTGTGGATATTTGTGTGAAAACATCAACTGAGTGACCTCAAATGGCAAATGGAGTAGAAGGAAATATTTCTGAAAGAAGACAGCAAAGTGGAAAAAGATTCTTTGCTACTACATAACTCACTRTACACCTGTATTTTGAATGAAAAGCGTAGTGTATTTAAATATTAAAAGGAAAAGAAAAGGTTCCAGGAATGTCCATGTTCAAGGAACATGGACAACAATGATTAGAAATCTAGAATAGCTTCTGAAAATGAAGGAGAAATTATTCTTCATTTTACTTAAGGAATAATTAAGGAGAGATATTGTAAAAATCTGATAAAACAAAGAATGGAAACAGTAGATTGGGAACAATTATTCATTGCCTTGTACCATGAAGAAATAGAGAAAAGTTTCAAATATCACTTTTAAAGCCAGGAGAACATAAATTTTTGCATTGCGCATTTGTAGAATTCTTTGCCTTTAGGTGTTTTGGAAAGGCAGAAGTTTAGGTGCTTTACAGCAATTCATAGAAACTAGATCTTCTGGTGACTTCTGAACTTGATGGTCCTCTATAATGGCCTGAAGAGTTTCTAATCTGCAGATTGCATGAAAACAGAATAATAAGGAGTTTTATGCATTTTTTTTTTACTACTGTCTTTCTAAGCGTTAATTTTGGCAGCTGTTGGATTTCAGACGCTGAACTGGATGAATAATCTGCCATATCCATAGTCTGCCACTATGGATATGCTGATGGTCTTTYGAGCATCTTTTGGCTCAATTTTATTCCTTAGTGCAAAACTTCAGGAGGGAGAAAAAAATCTTTTTCTTCCCACCTTCTGCTTTCGTTCCTTAATTTCAGTTCCTCTCTTCAGGCTGGTTCTGCAGAAACCTGGCACTCTGCTTCACTCCTCTGCTGCTTTTCCACAAARCATCTGACCACATCCCACATAGGTCCTACACGTCTTCCACCTTCGCATCTGATGGTTCCCGTATTGCAAGCGCTTTCTCAAACTAAGCAAATTCTCAGTGCAAATGACCCTTTCCTCACTCTTCCGTGCTCCCACAGCTGTGATACTGTGCTATCAATTTGTGTTTACCACAGGAAAATAACGAGATAAATATACTTGGATATTAATAATTTAATTTAAAAGATACATCTTTAAAATATGTGGCTGAACTTCATGACCATTCTGAAGGATCTATCAATGGATAGACTCAGTATGTTGTTGAAAGTGCGCAGATATGGTATATATTTATTATACCATTTTAAAGGCACTGCTGAGAAGGCTGCATCTTATTTTCCTATGTAAAACTGCCTCTCTCGAGTCCTTAAAAGATTGGATGAATATAAGGAGAATCTTATTCTCATAATCCTTTCCCAATAGAATCTCTGATTCCTACCATAAATTAGCTAACATCYGATAAACTAGCAGGCTTCTGAGTATAACCCCTTATTTATTTTCCAAATGCCTCATACATTCCTTAACGTCTTAACCTGTATGACTGTGAGTTGAGCTTCTAGGTGAAATCTTGGCCTTACTGAAAGCAGTATTAAAAGCCTTTTGAGTTCACTGACATTGAATTTAACCATGGATATTGCAGACACCAAATCTAATTTGGATACTGTTGCATGCGGATAAGAATTTCCCACTGCTTGCCATAGAAAAAAAGAAATAAATAATCAAATATTGGAATGTCCTTGCAAAAGAAAATCAAGCATAAGTCTCCATTTCCTTCTTTCTTTCTTTYTTTCTTTTTTTTTTTTTTGGTCACTATAACTCTTTTTTTCTTCCCAGCATTAGGTATGACATTGTAGATGGAAAGAATAACTCTAAGCATAAAGCTGGCCTATTTTGCTAGATATTTACAAATCCTCTCTGGCTTAACCTTTTCCTTCTTCAAAACATTGTATACATTTTCTAGGCTATCTGAACTTTTTAGATTCTTTCATTAGGTTTAATGTGTTAGCAGATTTCACAGCTGATGTAGCTCGTGTAGGAGACAAGTATTGCAGGGTTCTGAGATTTTTGACATTTACTGGTGTCAAAATGATGTATTTTCTTACATACTGGATACCATAGCCACTTAGTTTGCATGGATTTTGCATCTATTTTGCATTGTGATAAATAACATCAGACCAAGTAAACATGGAAGTGCAGCAAATCATGTTTTGGAGCATAAAATATAAAATGCATATTTAACTCCATTTATTTAAAAAAAATCTGATAATTCATGTAAATCGTTTGTATTGAGTAACAATATCTATCCTGCAGACAAAACGTAAGGGAGGAATGGTGTTTAAAAACATAAGGGAGGAGCGTTATGTTGCTCTAAATAATGAGGAAGAGGAAATAATTTGGCAAATATAGCTAAGATAAAGGRGGAGTTTTGTCACTTAAGAGGGAACCTGGGCTTAGGTGGAAGTTTGATGAACTTTTTCTTGCACGTACGTGGCACTAGGCGGGTGCAAAGCACGCCTTAATGTTATATCTGACATTAGACTGACCGTGACTTTCCGTCGTGGAGAGGAAAATGGCTATGGAGCGCGGCAGTCAAGTGCTAGTGATATTTGATTTTGCAACTACCCCAAAGAAAAGGCTATAAAAAGCTCCAAAGGGTTCGTTTGCTCGGGCAGCAGACTGGCTGACACGTGCCTTTGCTCAATCTGATGCCAGCAGTATATTCGTTATAACATACTGCATTAAATGTTGGGGTATAACAAAGCACAAGCACGGTATGAAATGTAAGAGCAAGAAATTAATTATTTCCTGCACGCACACAGCATATCCTTTTATTTTGATGCATCTTTTGGTTATGGTGTTGTAAATATTTATTACTTRACCCTTTTCCTTAAAGGGAAGCAAAGCCATTAGCTCATTAATTTGCTAATTTTAGTCTATATTATTTCCTTAGAATTGATCTAAACAGATTAAAACTCTTTTTCTTGAACTTTTTTTTCTGTTAAGGCTACATATAGTACAAAATACAAAGTTTGAAAGATTGCAACTTGTCCATTAAAATATTTCAGTCTCAGCCTTACAAGACGGGCTTTTCTATCCCAACTTTCAAAAATTGGTATAACAATACCAGAAAGATATTTAAAGGGTATTTTTAATATTAAATATTAGGGCAGTTTTAAGAAACAAAACAAATCTTGCCTTGAAAGAATGTATTACTTAAACATATAAAAATTTCATGATTAAATACAATTGGTCCTTATTTGGAGYACGTGTGCCAGAGCCACAGACTGCAGGTTGAGGAGGGGGTGAGACCACAACAGAGCAAAGGTGTCACCTTTCCCGAAAAACAGGAGCGGTTTGTTGGAAGAAAACGTACGTTTGTTATATACTCTATAATATAGATATGCCATTTATAAAATAATTACATTGCAACTTTTTGTTAGAGTATATTGTATTTGGGAGAGCTGTCGATGATCCAAGGTGGCATAGTTTAAATTTTAGACTAGCAGGGATCTATTTCTTCCAAGCATTCGTCATTACAGGACATGAGTATCCACTAATGTTGGTACGTGCAGGACAGCGAACGCTTTGATCGGTGCAACTCGAGATGCGGGTGATCCTACTGACACTGTGAAAATAAAAGAAAACACCCTCGGTAGGGACTAGTTCACAAAACATGCGTAGGATCCAACTAATGTATGTTGTAAAACATTTCTGTAGAGAGTTTTGGGGGACGAGGCTGATTTTATAACAGCACAAAATCTGAATTAATAGCCATTGTTCATCCAATATTTTCTCCTCTCCTTGGTGATTCAATGCATTCAAATGTTTTAAGGATTTTTAATGGCTAATGCAAAACACGTGAAAAAAATTTGAGCACTCAGTTTTTCCAGTTTGCTAGTGTACAAATCTGCTTTCTTTTTCTTCTAGAGAGAGTAAATAATACATGAAGAGAAAATGAGAATTAAGTAATTAATACACAAATTATGTAATTTTGTTGTTTTGTAATGTGTGATAGTCTGACATCTTTTTAGTCCATATTAAAATTCCCACATCAGATTTTCACATGACTAGACCAGGAAGGTCTTTAATTTCAATTATTTGTGCTCTAATTTCCTATTGCTCTCATAGCTACATAAATAAATATAAATAGGATTCTTTATTCATATGGTCAATATGGAATGAGGCTATATAAATCTTTTTTGGAGGGGAGGAAGGGAGCCGTCTTTCTATTTGCAAAAGCCAGCAGGTAGAATAAACGGAGCCAGGAAAGAAAAGAAAGACCCCTGCAATTTGTCTTCAGTTGAGCCAGCAACAGGCAGGGAGTATAGTGAATGGCTGAGTTACGGTGATAATTCAGGTGAGTGGCAAAAGATTGTAGAGCAAATATCAGGAGCTGGTGGAGCTGCAGCAGGGACAGAGAGTATGGACCTGCTGAAGCCCATGCAGAATTTTTATGGCCATATTTCACCCCTCTAACTAACTGGTTTATGTATAACGACACATGGCCCTGGCATCAGGATGTTTATGCATGACGAAACAGCTTGTGCAATTTATTGCATCAATATTGCGTTTATTCATTGTTTATTGCCTTCATTTATCACAGCGTTATAGCTTTTATTTATTGCAAGTGGCATTTATTGTGCAATTTGTTGCAATGCAGTACTAGTGCATTGGTTGCAGTGATAATGTGAATTTATTATAAGTAATGGAAGCAAACGGTGCTATGAGCTTCATTGGTGGACCTTTGATGTTTTCTATTATATCTGAATATTTTCTTGAAGTTTGGAACATGTTTAGAGCTTTCTTGTTTCTTTTGTCCTGTAGAGTTTGAATTCCATCTTTATGGAAGTGACTCATTAGATGTACAATGGAAACAAAAGATTGCTTTGCAAATAAATTTAAAATTTSAATGATTTTTTGATTAGACTTTCCTTAGAAAGTAATTTGCCTTCAAATAGGAATAATCATCTCTTGAAAGTGAAAAGGAAAATGAGCCCATCTCTGCTTCATTAAAAAAATGGAAACTATTTACCAGCATTTCCATTAAATATGAAGTACTTTGGGTGTAYTTTTTCTAGACTACTATAATGGGTCAAATTATTCATTACACAGTGATAGGAAAAAAATCAAATAATTTTTATGGTATTTGCATTTTTGATCTACTGACATTCTCAAGGGGAAAATCAGTACTATTGACGAATAATTTATGAAAACTTACTGAAACGTTTGAAACTTTTTTAAAAAAATCATTTTTAAAAACATTTTTGGTCAGACAAAATGGCTTTTATAATGTACACACGTTCAGCTTTCATTTTTTCAGGGTATTATCTTCAGGGCATTATATWCTTTATTTATTGAAAATTGGCTGAAAAGCAGAAGGAAATTAATTTACATCTCTTGTTATCTTGTTATTCTTCCTTGATATGTGTTAGACTTTTGTAAGCTATGGCAATTTCCAGTATTTTTTCTCTTAATGTGGACAAATGAACAACTAGTATTGACTTTTTATGCTATATTATAGTTTGAATTGTATCCTTGTCAAGCGTTTAATAACTTTCAGACAAAAACAAGCAATTAAGASTATAAGAGTTTGGAAGGATCAATTAGAACATATATATGTATAGAATATACACACATATATGTGTTTGTATTTATATGTATACATATGTGTGTGTAGATATGTGTGTTCTTATTTTTTATTATTTTCATGCGTTTGCATTATAGCGCATGTGTGTGAACATATCTAGTGAGTGTATTCAGCTGTTCTATGTGTGTATTCTAGTAATTATATTTGATTAATATCCTTGACTTCTCCAAAAACCTGAATTCATTAGYGTTTTCACTGTGGAGAATACTATTGCTCAAATAYGTTTTATAAGTTGACTGTACATTTYTTGCTCTTGTATGGTTTGCAGACCGAACCATATTTTTGAGATTTTTTGAGATCGGGTGGTACTGGCAAAYGTTTCTCAGGTACAACCAACCTGATAATCAGGTTCATGCAGCAAAAGCTCCTCAGAGCCTTGCTATGCCTACATGGCGATGGACACTCTTTGTTTTCTGTGTTTATGTATGTTCTACGTTTCTATTTGTTTAACTATGGAAGAYAAAAGTTTCCGGGATCTTTTTGAGAGATTTAAAACAAACAAGCTGATATATAATTTCTACCAGAGATCCTGTATCCCTGGTGATCACAACGATGCTGATCTGTAAACTTCTTCAAGAAGATCTATGTGAATTGAAGGGAGCAAAACAGTGAGGTCCAGAATGCTCACTGCAAAATTAAAAAAAAAAAAGAGGAAAAAAATACAGATAAAGTTGTTTCTTTTGAATTTCATGCTATTGTGTAATGTACAGAGAAAAAAGGAGGGCTGTCGCCTTAAACAGAGCGGAATCACAGTGAAATTTGATTCTAGAACGTAGGTGGAAATAGAAACCCAAATTAATAGAAGCTAGATGTTCTTCGATCACTGATCTGCTTTAACAACTGTCTGCAAAAGCAAGTATATTATTATCTAATGAATACTCATTCCAGATTAAAACTTTTATCTATACTTCACTGACCGGAATGTAATTTTACTTACTGTTTTCAGGTATGCCATAATTAGTGGGTAGTTCTACCTCTTCCGTCATAAATGAATTTTGGGTAAGGTCTCCAAGAAGTTATTGTCCTTTTGATAATCCTTCCCAATAACATCAGAGAGATCTTCTTGCTCTATGATGCTCATTGAATGAGTAGCTAATGCGTGTAGCAGATTAAAGAGGCAACAATTAGATCCCAGCTTGTGTTTCTTAATGAGGAAACTGCTCCTCTAAGGTAGACAATATATTGGGTCTGTAATAGTTAACTACTGCCTTCAGTTAACACTAAATTCTTAATTAAATATGATTGTGGTTATAGTGGCAGAAAGAGCTCTTACCATTCTTTTGTCTGATTACATCACTTGCTACATTAAGTTCATTAGGAATATTAAGCAGTGAATAAAGGCCAAGRGAAATGAAGCATTTTTAATGAATGATGAATGAGACCATTTGTTGAGTAAGGAGGAGTAATAGTTACAAAGGATGATTTTTTTTTTCTTTGACAGGCTATTAAAATATATACTTTTCTTGTTACTAATTAAATGTTTTAGGAAAGAAGATGACTAGAGCTCGGAATCATCTAACATTTTATTTTCATTCATATTTTGAAGCTGCAAGAATAAGCACATGAGCAAGTACTTCTTCTGTTACAGAAATGTCAGGAGAGAACAAAAGATTACTTATAAATATACTTACCTCTGCCTACTCTGAGAAAAGGATCTTTGGTKAACCTTGAGAGAAAACAAAAGGCTACGCCAAACATCTGAACGTTTTATATTTATGAGAAAACTAAACTTTCTAAACCTATAAAGAAACACTACCTGTTGTAGGCTGGCTTGAAAACCAAAGACTCCTCAGAAAAATCCGGTGCTAAGGGCTCCTTTTTCTGATAGGGAAGAAATCTACCCTGTTTGCCCAAGGAGATCTCGACAGTGTTAATGCATGACAGGAAGGTGGGTGATCTCSTGGTTTTCAGCACTTTTAGACTCTGTAAGTTATAATGAAGATTTTAACTTCCAAAGAATCATATTGGAGACTAATGTCCCATTGACTTYAAAAACATCCCTTGAGTTGGTTTTATTGAGTAAGTCATTGGTATGTTTGAGTCATTCTTCATATAACACSTACCACTGATACCGCAAAAGAGTGGAGGTTGGAAGGAGCCTCTGGAGATCGTCTCATCCAACCCTCCTGCTCAGAGCAGAGTCAGCTGGAGCAGGTTGCCCAGGGCCTTGTCTACTAGAGTTTTTAAATTTCTCCAAAATCTCCAATATCTCCAGGTGTTTTCTTCAAAATTCCTCAAAGTTTGTTGTACAACCCCAGTGCCACTCTCCATCCCAAGCAGGACAGAATCACGTTATTTCTTTGGGAGGCCAAGGTTCACGCTGTTAGGTTATATGTATAATCATTTATTCCCATTTTGCTTGACTTTCGGTCTTTTTTTTTTTTTTTTTTTTTAATGGAGTAGTTCTGTCTTGCCTTTTAACTTCATCATCATTTCGGTGGCCTAGTTTTGCAATCATTTTTGTGGCCTAGTTTTGCAATCATTTTCCTAAGTATTGACAGTAATTCTGGTAGATACTAGAGTTTGCAAATCTCTTTCCTTAGGCGGAATCAGGTAAGACAAGGGAGCATGCGAAGCAGAAGGAATAAATCATGTTTGCAGAAGCTACTGCTAGCTGTGAGACTGCAGAGCTTTGACATTTGCTATTACTGAGCTTTGACATTTACTATTCCTGAAACAAATTCCTTAACAATGTTATTTAATAATATTTTATGAAATATTTTCCTTGTTGTTTTGCCTTAACACAGACGTGCCTGTAGCTGAGGGAGGGGACTGCATTTAAAAAAAATTATTTAGGGCAAAAATAAGAACTCTACTTAAAAGATCAGTTTCTGAAACTATTTCTCTTGCCTTGCATAAAGTTTTGACTGCTACCTCCAACCGAAATTTTACCCTGAGAAAAGTAATCAAGTTCTTCAGCATTAATACGGCTGAAAAGCAGCAGTTAATCACTTGCAGGCTTTTATAATTAGGTTCAAGCAAGCGTTTGGCTTTAGACAGGGAACTTTTCAAGACAGAGTGCAAGACTTTTTGTATGGAAAAATTATCCCATACATCTTAGGTTGTGCCAAACCCCAAATTATTACTACTTACAGTTGAAAAGTAGTAATGGCATACTTCTGTATGAATTTACCTGCTGCAAACGCTGTTTGAAGTATGTATTTTTAATCTTTCAGTTGTACTTATGGACATTTTTGGTAGCCAGTTATTTGAATTTTTAGCACTTTTTCAGGTTGTGTTCCTTTTCAGGGAATTGAATGTAGCCAAAGTTGTTATAAGCAAATATAGCAAATAATGTGTCAGATCTTGCTGATTCCCTTTCTCAGTGCCAGCTTTCACCTCCTCAGAGGTCCAGGACAGTAATGAAATGGAGTTCAACAGTTAAAGGAAACTTCTTATAAAAACATTATCTGTATTTTAAGACTGTTGGCATCAGAACCTTATATGTATGCTCTTATATATGCTTTTATGTATGTTCTTATATATTTGTTGAATAATCTCAAGGGGAAAAAAAATCTAATCAGAATATTCAGTGGCATTAAAAAAACTCTATTTTTATTCTACTTCCATTTTTAATAGAATGTTTCCTGAGAGTGAAATATAAAAGCTCTGATAAAAATCTRTAAATTACACTTTATTCCTTCTCTACTCTTTTTGACATTTTGAAGTTAAAAGAGTAAAGTCCAGAGGCATTTAATTCTCAGGCCATTATTAAATTAAAAATAATAATTAAAATTAAATAATTCAGGAAGACATAWATTCAGGAAGATACTGACCTGCTGGTTTTAAAATCTGCTATTTTCTGCTTTTTTTTTGCCTCTGTACTCTTCCCATTTCTTCCATTTCAGTTTAAGCCAGTACTGCAACCTAATTACAAATAAAAGGATGTGACTTTAATCACCTTCTACTGTAGGTATGAGAAGAAGCGAGCGYGGTAATCGTAGCCATTCCGCCAAATGGTGCAACATTAAACTTCTGACCCTCCTCCTAGACAGAGCTGTTTGATTGCAACAGCCGCTGCGTGAACCTGAGTCGTCCTATTTATTGCCTTCTCTAAATGCTATCTACTGAACTTGGTGCCCCGGACTGTCTTGTTCACACCTAAGAAATAACAAGTACCTTCATCAAAATGCGATG
This sequence comes from Rhea americana, assembly GCF_003343005.1. Taxonomy (NCBI): domain Eukaryota; kingdom Metazoa; phylum Chordata; class Aves; order Rheiformes; family Rheidae; genus Rhea; species Rhea americana. The sequence continues at coordinate 2,602,923 of NW_028186546.1, forward strand.
AGTGCTCTGACATTTTGAAATAGCTGCTGGAACCAGCTGGGGGATACAAAATAATTGCCACTCAAATATATTATTGTTCAGGATTTCCTTCTTGCTTCATCAGTCACCTGTGCAGCAAGAGCGGAGTGAAGTTCCTAAACCGTAACTTGGAACAAACATTTGGGAGGAAATCAATTCTGTTTAATTAGGTCCTTAACTTCGGTAATGCCTCACTGAATTTTCCTCACCTGAATCCAGGAGAAGTTTGCCTTAAAACAGTAACTGCAGCTCCCTTTATATTCGTTAGAGAAAAGCAGGCCAATTCTCAGAGCATGGAAAGCTGTTTGCCGTTCCTTACATCTCCCACTGAGACTGTGGGGACAGGCAAGAGGTGGTAGGAATCCCACCCCCTTGGGACAGTGGTAACTTCAGCCTGCTCTGGGGACAGGTGCCCCAAAGGGAATGAGAACATTTTGTGAGAATTAGAGCTGTGTTTTCTGAAAAAAAAAGATGGGGTATTTTGATCTGTTGGAAAGGGAAAGGAGGGGACATATGCCTGAAAAKGGAAATATTACAAGCTACAAGAGGCAAATTGGGTGTTGAGGGAGAGAAAAAGGCAGGAAGTATAATATTTCATACAAAAACATGCACAAAAATGTGCAGATATTGGCTCCAAAGTGTGTGTCTGGAAGGCTAAAACGTAATATTTTACAGCTTAAAAGGCTGGGAATGAGTTCTTTGGACTCCTAGAGAAAAAGGAAAATGTTTTTTCAGGTATTAAGAACTGAGAAAGGGAGGCTGCTAGAGAGAGAAAAGACGTAGTGGTGGCATCAAGGAAGCTGTTTGTGCCTCCTACCTTCTTGCATGGGTATGTGGAGGATAYTTCTTTCCAACCTCAGAAAGGATCTGCCAAGTATCTGCTTTGGTCGCCTAYGCAGGAAATGAGATGCGTAGGGCCTTAAAGTGTGTGTCCAGCAAATTCACGCATGGACTCGCTTAAGTCATTGTAGATACAGCGAGAACAGTGGTGGCACTGGTAGGCAGGCAAATCCTGGAGGTATCAGCACAAATTCATGATAGTCACTGCGACCAGTGGAGACTGAAATTGCAGTTAAAAGATGATAATGAAGGAGGCTCCGGAGTGTGTTCCTCATCAGGTGTGATRAGCCCGATGTGAAAGTTTGTATCAAGACCAAGTAAAGAATTTTTTTGAAGATCAAGAAACTGTTGGTTAACATACATGTGCTACATGAGGTGTTCAGGGGTGTCGGAACAGATATCTGAAACAGTGTAGATATAATTTAGCATTTTTGCCTGGAGGAAAGGAGGATGCTGGGGAATGTAGTCAAATGTTTGAGTCAGACTGAAGAAGCACGCCACTTTGTTGCTGATAAAGAACTGGATTTAGAGTAAGACTTCCTCACTGGTTAGTTGAAATATGTTGAACTGTTACAYATATTTCATCAGCACACCCTCGGTGGTCCTGATTCAGGAGATGCACATAAGTAGATGTGTAATTTCCTTGCTTCAGAAGCTGTAATCTTGTCTCAGACATGCTGATTGGAATTACATATCTATTTTTGGAGGACTGGAAGGCCAAACAAAATAATCAGAATTGGCCCTTCTACTCTTGATGTCTTTAAACCCATGAATAATTTCTAATACACACAGAGCTTGCTCTTTCACTTCATTCTTCTTAGAGAGAAAAAATTATATTTTTTTTTCCTTTTTCAGTGAGAAATGATAATGTTTTGTTCTGTCTCATTGTAAGCATAGTTTAGGCGTACTGTTTCCTCAGTCGCCATTATACCTCTTCTATTCTAATGTAGGCTTAAAATATTTTAATATAATGACATATTCATTTAGTATTCCTATAAATAAGAAATATTCTAGCAGTCTCCAGAGATTCAGAAAGTTCGTGCTCATATCACAGAATAGTAGAAGGGTCGGGGTTGGAAGGGACCTCTGGAGATCATCTAGTCCAGCCCTCCGCTCAAGCAGGGTCACCTAGAGCACGTTGTGCAGGATTGTGTCCAGGCAGGTTTCAAATATCTCCRGAGAAGGAGACTGCACAACCTCTCTGGGTAACCTGTTCCAGTGTTGKATGTTATTTTGACTTCATCTGGATGATATTTGTTAATGAGTACATTTGCGCACACAATCATGTTCCMAAAATGTAAACATAARTATTCTAGTGTCTTTGTTGGTCGAGCTTTATGCATAGCAAACATCTGGACTGTCAGTACCTAGTATTAACACTATGTTCTGTGTATAGTTTCATTACATTAACCTGCAGATTTTCCTTCCATATTAATATATCAATATACATATCCTAATATATTATTTAAAAGAGAAAGAATGTCTTTGCTAGATTAAATTTTCTTCTGAAAGAAAGTTAATGTAACTTTTAATTTCAGCACATGTGAAAGGCAAATGATTATGTCTGTGTTAGATATTCAGAAGTATATAGTTAATTGCATTAATTTTTTATATTCTTTTTCCACTCTTTGTGATTGCTGAGTTTCCAATTTTATCCGTTTGCTACATAGTCAGTGAGAGAGCTAATATCAATGGAAGTAGATTTCGTGGTTCAATTTTGGGTCAATCAAAGGAAGAAATGTTATTTTTTAATATAATCTTTTAATAAATCTTTTTAAGTATTTTAAGAATAATCTTTTAAGATTTTTTTAAAGTATAAATACTTCAAGAATAAATCTTTTAAAGTTTTTCCCAGATGTCACTCAGAGATTGCTCCAATATCAGAGATGTGATTATTACGCTTCTATATYATCACACCTTTGACTGTTAAACCTAAGACAGTGTTCTTATCATGCCTAACTTAGAAATGGCAATCATCTCCCAGAAAAATACTCTTTGCTATTAGTGTGCCACCAAGATTACCCCAAGTCTTCTCTTCCAGAGGATAATCTATTCTTAACTGGTTAATGGCATGGAGTTTTYCTCTGGCCTGTGCTTTTCTCTAAGTGAGTATTTATGCAGCAGTTTAACCTTGGTGGGGGTAATAGATGGAAATTCTCACTATTATCAAAGCCAAAAGAAARGAAAGAAGGTTAAGGTTGGGTCTGTTCCCACACTGTGGCCTGAGAGAGACGTCAGCAGGGACAAGATTTGCATCATCTATCTGCTGGGGGTGCCTGGGGATTTGAAGGACCTACATGGGGTGAGGAAAGAGCAGCACTGGCTGCAGTGACCTGGAAAGACTTGGAGTTAAAAAGTAATAAAAATGTTAAAATACTACATTGCGATAAACTCTATGAAATAGCTAGACATTTCTCCCTTTTGCAGCTTGTCTAATATACCRGAAAGAAAAACGTAAACATCTCAGTTTGCTGTCTGTAGTCTGTTCTTTCTCTTTCAGTCTATATCTCAACGCTTACTCGTGGCGTGATTGCTCGGTGWGGGGATCCATACCAATATACTCCTGGAGTAGCGCTCCTAGTGCTAGCGCTTCAGTCCTTCCTTGGATTTGGCCTTCGATTTTCTATGTTGGGATGCAGCTTGTAGAATCTAAATGAACTTTATCGTAAAAAGTGTTTTTACTCATCTTTGTTTATGTAGTAAGGGCAAACAGGAGACCAGCCAGCAGTATCTCTAGCTTATAGCTGGTTGTAGGTAACTCCAACGAATATGCAGATATTTGTGCCTCATTGCTGTGACTCTCTTTTTTTGAGATAAACTTTCTTTCACTGAAGCAGAAGGTTATGATGAAGATGCTTTGAGGTTTTATGCCCTCTAGTGATTCCTCTTGCAAAGGGGAAAATCTTTGAAAATAGGCCTTGCCAGTCACTGGTTAGACTACAGTCTCACTCACTTTTTTTTTTTTTTTTTTTTTTTTTTTTTTTTTTACAAAAATAGACAAGTGATTTTACATTGTGTGGTACATTTGCACGTTGTTGTGAATAAGAAACAAAATAAAAAATCAGATGCTACATTTGTTTGAGGAACAAACAAAACAAGAAGACTTTACTTTTTAATARCACAGTGTTATGCTAGTAAATATAGAGATTAAAGCAGAAATAGCTTGAAGAGCCTGAAGTAATCTCATAGTTCATCCACATTTTCCTCAAGCACTGTGACCAATCATGTCTAGAATATTTCTGATAAGGAAAGTCAGTGAATTTTCTAGTATGTTAACAGATTTATAAGAACTCATGAGTTTAAACTCAGGAGGGGTGAACCAACAGCTTAAATTTTATACGTAGAAATATACCCAGTATATTTTCATATATTCTCTTGTATTTTCATTTTCTCTTGACCCTGATAGATTTCCAAATACTCCTCTATGGAAATAGGACATAACCTCAGTGTTCAAAAACTGCTACTCTGGAGTAGAAATGGGTGATACAGACAATATAGGTATATTAAAGGAAGGATTACTTTTACAACCTAACATGGCTTTTCCATTTCTCTGTCTAAGATTGTTTCCACATTTATGGATACTGTTTTATCTRTTTGACTTTGAAATAGAATTAGCAAGGAAATCTATATTTAAGGTTTTAGAATCTCTGTGCATTTCAATAAGGCTTAAATATAACATTCTGCTAAATACTGTGGGGAAAAGGCCAACTGAAATCACTAATTGCCAGCCACTTTTTTTAGAATGACGGAATTATTTTTGCCTGTAATAAACCTCAGCAATTTGCTTTGCTATTGTTGGAGCATGTTTGACTACCAGTTGTTAGATGAGCCTATATCATCTAAGAGTGGGAGAAGAACAGTTGAAAAAAGAATCAGAATATGTTTATTTTAAATAGGCAAATTAAGCTGTCACAGACACCATTAAGAATATTTTTTAATAGACAACCTTCACATGATTTTATAAATTAGTGGTTTAAACCTGCCCATATGTCGTATTCCTTGACAAATTCCTTTTGGAAGCACGAGCAGAGCTTCTCTAACTACTGGTTTTCCTGACTTTCTTTGTATTTAGTTTATTGTTAAATATTCCCAGCTCTGATATGTTCTTTTTACTTTGAGAAGTGATCCTAGCAGCTACTGTTGTACAGCCACAGTCTACTGGAGTCCGTATTGCCATCCCTAAACGATGTGCTTGCTCTTTGCTTCTTTGGAAGCCCCCGTAACAGTGTTTTGGCAGATTTGGGTAATATTCCATTGGGTTGTAAAATACTGATTTAAAATGAACATTTAAAGTGAGCAGAGAAATGATGGACCTGCCCAAGTGGAAGAATGAACGCCAAGCAGACAGAGATACCATGGTAGAGAACCATGAATATCAAAAAATTCCCAGTACCCAGAATGATGAGGGAAAGGGCATTAATATTTTCTCCCATTCGTTTTTGGCTGCCCACTTCTGACGATCCAGTCGGTGTTATGTGAGTTAAACAGGCCTCAAAACCAGCAAACGTAAGCAAGTCCTTCAACCTTAGTAGCTGGGGTAGTTAGTTATAAGGCAGATGCTTGGGGATTCATCTTGCAAGTCAGGGAAGGGATCTGGAGAAAGGGCTGTCAGCGACTGAGCAAAGGGACGCCCAGACGGACACGGCGGTCGGCAGCGAGCTGCCTACTCCAGACCCCTGGGTGCAGAAAGGCGAGTCTGGGATYGGAGGTATTATGGTTAGACAGGCTAAATTTAAAAACACTGGAGGTGTATGCATACAGGTTAAAGGAAGCAAAACCGCATCTTCTGAAATATTCACCTCCTAATTAAATACTGCTTTATTTTTAAAAAGAACTGTTTCTGAAGAGAACAGTTTTTTTCAGTAGAAATATATTCTGCCACATGTTTCTGGAGGAAAAGAGTTTACAGGTTTCAGGCCAAACTGATTGATGAGACTCGAAACTGTGAAGAAGTGTGAGTGACAGAATTGTGTGGTCCCATGTAAAGAAAACTCATATGAGAGGCCATGGAGGCCTGGGAGGTTGCAAAATAGAGCTGGCCCTGAAATTGGAATAACTTTCCCAAACAGCCAAAGTGAAGAGAGTAAAACAAAACACAGATGTATCTCAAGTTAGATTCTGATTAAGAAAAATACATGATGTCATATATACTAAATTCTGAAATATAATTTAGTATATTCTCATATGATCTTTTTTTTCCCCTTACAAAAGTACCTGTTCTCACTTTGCTAAATATTTACTATGGGAAAACAATGAATTTAGTCACAAAAAATGCACAAAAATAGATTGCTGAAATCRTAGGGACTATTTTGAACATTAAATGGGTGGTTAGATTTTCAGTGATAAGCCCATGTGCTGATTTTTCTGGAGGCAAATCAARTAATAGACTGCATTGGCTTTTAAACTCCTTGGCACATATGTTCCTGAGTTCTTATTAGTAGGGAAGCTTCAAGTCAATAGGTTAATTGTGTAAGTAGTGTTAGACATGGGAAGGGAATTAGTCACKAGTGATATCCACTAGTCTAACATATAGGACCAAAACACGGTTTAAGATTAAATTATTTTTTTCCATTTTATTTAAAGACAGAAAAAAAGACCTATTTGGACACTATAACTTGCAAAAGCAAGAATCTAGGGATTTTCTTAGAGGTTAAGGTGGAGATGGGTCTTTTAAGGACCAGAGGTAGAGATAGGAAAAAATAGCCCCCCAAAGTATTTGTGCCTTTCAAGTGAAGGCGTATTCCACACAGGCAGGAAACATCCCATTTCCTTTATAATTTCAGCCCCCTCTGAATTTTTGCAAGATGGTGTCTATTCTGTTTACATACAATAACAATGTAATTAAACTATAATTAAGAATAAATGTCTCATTTTCTACTCTTTTAACTTGTAGCAATAGTTAAAGGCAAATATTTCAGCTAACTTGTGCATCTAGAATTTCCAGAGTTTACAGCCTCACATGTGAGTACTTATATTTGGCATGTGAACTCATTGAGAATTATTACTAATTTGTTCCTCTGAAAATAGACCAGTTCTCTCAGCGTCACTGCACTGATGCTCCAGAGTTGCCAAAATTGGACAACTAAAACAAACAAACAACAACCAAAAAAAAAAAAAAAAAAAAAGAGGACACTCATAGCACATTCCTTTGTCTAAAAAACAGAATTAAAGAACTTTAATGATCAGAAGTGGATTCACCAAGGGGAAATCATGCCTAAACAGCCTTCTATGATGGAACAACTGGCTGGGTGAATGAGGGGAGAGCAGCRGACGTTGTGTACCTTGACTTCAGCAAGGCTTTTGACACTGTCTCCCAAAACACTCTCCTAGGCTCCTAGGTTATCTAGGATTAGGTGAGGGGACAGTGAGGTGGATTAAGAAGTAGCTGAAAGGCAGAGTTCAGAGGGTTGTCAGCAGCACAGTTTAGTTAGAGGCCTGTGGCTAGTGGTGTCCCCTGGGGCTCAGTACTGGCTCCAGTCTTGTTCAGCTTCTTCATCAGTGACTTAGWTGAAGGATCAGAGTGTCTCCTCAGCAGGTTTGATGATGATWCCAAGCTGGGAGGAGTGGCTGACACACCTGAGGGCTGTGCTGCCATTCAGAGAGACCTGGACAGGCTGGAGAGCTGGGCAGAGAGGAACCTCCTGAGGTTCAACAAGGGCAAGTGCAGAGTCCTGCACMTAGGGAGGAATAACCCCAGGCACCAGGACAAGCTGGGGGCTGACCTGCTGGAGAGCAGCTCTGCAGAGAAGGACCTGGGARTGCTGGTGGATGACAAGTTGACCATGAGCCAGCAATGTGCCCTTGTGGCCAAGAAGGCCAATGGTCTCCTGGGRTGCATTGGGAAGAGTGTTGCCAGCAGGTCAAGGGAGGTGATCCTGCCCCTCTCCTCAGCCCTGGGGAGGCCTCATCTCGAGTACTGTGTCCAGTTCTGGGCTCCCCACTGCAAGAGAGACATGGAGCTACTGGAGAGAGTCCAGCGTAGGGCTACAARGATGATYAGAGGRCTGGAGCACCTGCCCTRTGAGGAACGGCTGCGAGAGCTGGGCCTCTTCAGCCTAGGAAAGAGAAAACTGAGGGGGGATCTGATCAGTGTCTACAAACATCTTAAGGAAGGGTGTCAAGAGGATATGACCAGACTCTCTTCAATGGTGCCCTGGGAGATTACAAGAGGCAGTGGGCACAAACTGAAAGACAGGTATTTCTGTCTGAATATGAAGAAGAACTTTTTTACTGGGAGAGTGATAGAGCCCTGGAATCAATTGCCCAGAGAGGTTGTGGAGTCTCCTTCTCTGGAGATATTCAAAACCTGCCTGGATGTGGTCTTGTGCAAAGAGCTTGGCAAGCTGGGAGGTTGGACTAGATGATCTCCAGAGGTCCCTTCCCACCTCAACCATTCTGTGATTCTGTGATCTAGTTGAAAAACTTCATGGATAGTAGAATTGGCTTTGGTCTAAATATTCCTTTGGTCTGAATATTTCTGTTCATCACAACACTTTAGAGGTTAAATAATCTRTATTAATTTCCCAAATAAAATAGGYTTTTAGGAAAATGAAATACCATTCAGAATTTTTTTCAGGTAGTTTGAGTCCACAAAACTGCTGTGTTCTCATCTTAATTTGTATCAGAATATAAATCTGAATGTACATATTTTTAAGAGCTATAYTGTATATGTAAATGGATATATCTGTGTCAACATGAAGGAGCTTGGACTGTCTGCTGTTGGTCCATGGTCCTTCAAATGAAGGTTTTATAAAAAGCAGAATGAATTARTTCTGGTTAAATTACAACTTCTTTATAATGTAAACAGGCTAAGTTATCTTTTTAATGCATCCAACAGGTTCCTGAGCTGTGGTGACCGCAGCTTGTTGCCGCATCCCTTTTCAGAATAATGAGATTATAAAGGAGAGCTCTGTGTTTTGAAAAGGGTAGGTCTATTATAAAATAAGTGTGCATATAGTAAGTTCCTCCAGATGGAATTTGATTCCTTTTTTTAACTTCAGGTGCAAAAACTCTTATTTATTCTTAACTGTGGAATTGCAATTTGTTCCCATAATGTAAAGACTGTAAAGTGGGGAAAATATAGAATACACTTTTGAGGTCATCCTGAAAGTATCTCCATGTATGCAAAAAGCTATAAGACTTARCATTTAAATAGTTTATCTTCTGCTCTCCGTTTGATTCTGCTTTGTAACTCTCTTTTTTTAACGTGATATCTTTAGAACTGTTATTCTCAGTTCAAATGTTTATGAAGATGAGCTTACAAATAGCTGTWAGCTATTAAATCTACATGATTACATAATGAGTTATTGTCCTAAATTGTCTCTTACATCATTCTCTGAGAGATTTGTGATTTTTTTTTCTTTCATCGTCTTTTAAATTTTATGTAAAAAAGAAAGAAATGCACAAAGGATATTTAATCTTTTCTTTTGCTGTCATTGCCATGGAAACATTAAAAGTAAAAGGAACTGTAGGAAGAAGATGAAAAGGTAGAGACAAAGAAGTAAATACGGAACAGTAAAGAAATGAAAAAGGCAGGCAGCCATGCAGAAAGTTTAAGACATTCAGTGTTTGGACACTATTTTGGTTCAGGAATTTGATCACGTTTGGAAAAGCTACACTTTTTAGACCTGCAACCCAGGTTAGTTTTATCAGTTAGTCTAATAATAAGAATCACTCGTCTGTTCAGTAGAAATACTCAAAACTTCAATTAATGTCTTTTCTGAGGTTTTCCTGGTGTTACARCTCTAATAGTTGTAAAGATTTAGAGGTGAGTAGCATTACCCGAGGGTGATGCACCTGTTGTAGGATGCAYGTTGGCTTCGCTCCTCTTTTGCATATGTCTTGGACCGGTGCCCAAGCCCTGTTGGAAAAGACATCTCCGAGAAGTTCAGAGAAGTTGCTGAAATCTGCATCCCTCGAGCTAATTTTGTCTCAGGGATTTAGAGACCGTCGTTCTATTCTTTTTGCAGGTAGGTGACTCTAGTGCTGTTTTATCACCAGAAATATCCGCTTCCTTAGCCAGCCGCTCCCTCTCGGGGGGTCACCGACGTACCCGCTCTCCCCCTGCATCTCTCAGTACTCCCACAGAGCACGTTCCAGCAGGTGGCAGCTCTGCCGCGTAGTTTGGGCGTTCGATAGCCCGAACAAAACCTACCGCGTCTCGCAAATGGCTTCCTGCGCGCAGCTCTGCAATAACTCTGAAGTTATCTCCACCCTTTCATGCCTATGAAGCATCCTAATATCTCAGTTGTGTGGGGTTTTTTGTCCTACCATGAAGTCTGCTATTGTATTCCTGATTAAAAAGTATGTAATTTTTTTCTTCTGTTGCTGGGGTCTATTCTTCAATCCCTCGCTGGGGGTTAATTCTGGAACCAGCGCAGCGATTGCAGCGCGGTGAGTTTATGAAGCCAGCCTASGCAACGATCCATCCTCGGGGAGTATTTTTAAGAAACAGCCATCACGTGATGTAGTGCCACCCTTCTTGTCGGTTTTGGGGAACTGATACCGTGTGTGCGTAGTCCAGTTCTGCACCGGAACGGGAYAGGCTGTTGTGAAAAGCGATGCTGCCACAAATGTCTGTACATGGCAACTACACTCCCCTTCCCGTAACCGGAAAAGATAACAAGAGTCGCACGGCATCGTGCTCTCATTTTTAATTCCCTCTATTAGGTGAATCTTCATTTTATCCATTTTTGAAGACATTTGTGGGTTTCATAAGCACAGAATAGGACCTGGTAATGTTGTAATTTCTCCTACCAAAGGAGAAACAGCAAGTTTAGCAATTAAAACTGTGTTCTCAAGCACTTGAAAGCCCGAAGGGCGTAGTCACTGCAACGCTGTCGTAGCCTGCCACAGACCCGGCAAAGCTTATGTGGGTTCTGGGGTGGGAACCTGCTCCTGCACGAGTGGAGGGACACCAGTCGGGAACGCGTGCTTTCTGGAGAAAGCAGCCATACGAAAGTCATGAAGCTATTATTTGCTGGACCTGCTCATACATATGTTCCTGTCACAGCCCTTTAAAGTGWTGGCGTTGCTAAGCAATATTCAAATCATGTAGGGATGTTTTGGAAGCWGTGAGTACCTGTTAACAGTCCTCCRGGCTGTACTAGTTGATTTACAATGAACTGTATTCATGCATTTTCTCTGACTTTTTTGTTTCTGTTCTTTTTTCTTTTTTTCTTCCCTAACCTCAAGAGTTTAACCTTTAAAAGTACAAAAGCCCAAACTGAAATGTATGAGTTAGCGGAGAGGACTTGCTGGGGGCGGTTGGGGAGGAAGGCACACCGATCGGCCCCGCTGCTCCTTAAGGCGGGTTTCATACCGCTGCGCTCCTCGGATTCCATAAATGAAGGAGGGGAGAGAGCAGAAGACTTGCTAGACAGAAGGTTGTTGCATGGCAGCCTGCAGAAATTGAAGCTGCTGCGCTAGGCTGCCTGACCTGAGCGAAACAGATATTTTTGCCCCTTTCTGCTTCCTGTTAGTTCCCRAAAGAGCTGTTGGGATGCTGCCCGGTTGTAGAGCTGACAGTGTCTCCCATGAAGGAACGCTTAGAGATATCCATGTAGTTTTAGAGGTGACCCATTCTTATTTTGCTTAAAGTAATATGTTTTTACGTTCTTTTTGTTGGAAATGGAAAGAGCTGCTCTTCGTTTCAAGAACGGCTTTATCGCAGTTTGCAGTGCTTCATCTGGATACCGTACGGTACTTGCAACTCTCGCTGACAAAGAAACTTTGTATTTTGTGTGTCTGCATCGTGGCTGCTAATGAGCCATATAAAACCGCACATTTGTTACCACTGCAGAGGTGATTGATCGTTTTTGTCATGTGTGGATAATTATTTCCCTAAATAGAATTCCTAATATCATGACAACTCGCACGGCCCACGCAAACTGATTCACTCACGTAGCTATGGCAGCCTTCGTGTTACATTGTACGGCAGCGATTGTCTGATTAGTCAGAAATTGTGATTTATTTGAATAATCATACTCAATCTAGTTAACAAGGAAACTTAACACTCTCTTAGAAGTTTTTATTGTGAATCGTCKTCTCGCTAACATGGCACGATCGAATTCTTTCTCAACAGGAGCACCCATAGAATTGARGTTTGTGGTTAATCATTACCATGCTAATGTAGAACTGGAGAATAGTTTTGGTTTGAAGGAACTGCTGGAAGGCATCTGGGTCAAGTCTCCTGTTTTTCAGCGCTAACTTCAGTGTTAGTCCAGAGCCTTGTCTGCTCACATTCAGAGCATCTCAAAGGATGGAGACTTCACAGGCTTTTGGGGCAACCTTAGTTAGCCATATCTTAGTCTTTACATGAGCACAGATCTAACCTGGTCTGACTTGACAGCTGGTTGAAGTTTGTGCAGAGTGTGAGAGATGCCTGGCCATGCATCTGCTTCTGATGTCCTGGCCCTACCCTTTCCCAGGGCGCTTCCTTCTGGTACGTGATAGGCACGGGTTTGGAGTGGCTTTTATAAATGAACCTTTTAGTCCCAAATAGGGGGTTTCTATCTTTAGCTTCCCCTTTTCATTTTATTTTTGTTATATGTATTTTCTAAAAATACGTAGAGTACAACACGAAGTATCTCCTTTAAGGCGGTGGATACCATACTTGGCTCTTGGATCTTATATTTGATATTGGAGATCAAATACAGGCAACTGGAGGTCTTCCTTCCATGACCACCGAGTTGCTGAGTATTCTTTAGCACCTCCCTTCGCATCCTTCTCTAATGTGCAAGAGGACAACCGTGGTGATGGTGACCTCTTTTTTAGACTCCTTCGAAACACCCTGACGGAGATGTCTGTGCAAAAACTAGGTATTGTGGTAATCGGGCTCTGTGCTACAAAATGTTTGTTTTGTGCATTATCCATAAAATGAACCATCTATTTTTTTTGCTGAAAATTATACTAAGTGTTAATTTCCGTTTAAGTAAGTGTTTTATAAGGTAGTCATAAACGAGGCACTAAACTGTTTGTACCTAATCTGAAATAGGCATTTTGCCACAAAGTTCAGCTAAGCCATGTACAGAATGCAGGCCTTCATGTTATAGCTCAGCTTTTGTGTGTGCTAACTATGGGTTAGCAATAGTAAACTTACTTATAACACCTTTGATTGCCATAATTAAAGACATTTTATTACATCAGCTTGGAAAATTTTCTGTAATATCATTAAAATCACCCTGGAACATATTCAGTAGTTTTACACTTCAGTAGAAGGCAGTATGGAGTGAAAACCTGGCAGCAGACTGATGGATTCGGTGCTGCGTGCAGGAAGACAAAGCAAGCACAATTACRGTGCTTCACGACGAGCGGACGAGTACTATATTTCAACAAATTTTACTTTTGTCTTTGCTTAGTCTTGAAAAGGAAGCTTCAGATTTCACAACCAGAACTCGTAACTCTTTCAAGGTTGTTTTAATAAAGTTCTTTTTTGCAACTGTTCAAAGATCAGGATACATAATTTATTATTTTTGTGTAGTTTACATTGTAAATAAAATTCTTAGCTGAGTTCCTTTTCTTCACTGAAGCAACTTGCTTTATTTTCTTCCTACATTTTTTTCTTTCCTCTCTTATTTTCAAAACCTGATGTACAGAATTTATTTTTTCTACTTTGACTTTTTTTATTTTTTAATCTCTCATTCTTCCATCTTTTCTACTGTGGCGCTTTGTTTTATTTTAGCCTCCCTTCTCTTACTTCTCCCCAGTATAGAAAACATTTTGATATCACTAAAAGAAAGTTCTTTGAAAGTACCATCTTTCCTAAATTAAAGATCTGAGGGAGATTTTCCTCTCCTTAGCCATTTTGGTTCCTCTGATTCTTTCTGTTTTGCACCAGGATGTGCTGGCTCTTTTGGATCCCAACAAGAAAGGCACAAACACTCTAAAGAAAAATAACTATTTTATTAATATTCCAGAGAAGGTGATAGCAAGTTATAAAATCTTATGTCCTTTCTGATGCAGGGAGCCTTGAGTTCATACTATATTGGATGGACCTCTAGTCAGGGCATGGCATGCTGTGCAGGGGCTCAGAAGACAAACAGAGCTGCCAGCAAACAAAGAGCCAAAATAGTGCCAAACTTTCACATTATGTAAAAAAAAAATGGAAGTATGTGTGTRTATATATATATAYACAKATATACATATATATATACACACACACACACACACACACAAAATATATATGTGTGTATATATTATCTATGTATTCATATATATATATACACATACAYATATATATATATACACACTGTCCTTATTCTACAATAATCTTCATTCCCATTTTTTTCTATACTGTTGTCCTATTTATTTATTTTCCTAAAGCTGTAAATTTTGTTTTATTGGTAGTAGGCAGTATACAATTGTTTAAAATAAAATGCAATATAATACTTGAGCCCTGTAACACATTTTAGTAAATGTTATATAGAAAAAAATACTTATATTTTTTAATATTCATCAACTAAGCATTCTTACTGAGGGGCTTTGGGAGTGGGGTTGTAGAAACAGGAGTCTGTGGAGCAAGACTGCTGGTGCTGAGGAGCCGGTGTCCACATTGTACCCATGTCGAAAGGGTTTGTTTGGAGCTTGGTCTAATCCGGACTCACAGAAGAGTGGCTGGAGCATGTTGGGTGTCCTCCTGAATGGGACCTTCTGCCTTGGTTTTATCTGAAAGCAGGTGAGCAAGCTCATTTACTCTGAGACATGATAGGAACCAAAGAGCAGTTAGAAAGAACACTTGGATTTAAATCAGAAGCAGAGTCCTAAAATGCTACTGTAGATACACTCTTAATTCCCAAATTGTTTCACAGGGAGTTTCTTCTATCAGGAGACATGCGGGTGGATGGATCTTCTTCCTCCCCACCTTTGGATTCATGTATCATAACTTTGTTCCTCTATACTTAAACATTATTCTTTTAGCTATTATGTTATGACTAGCGGTTTCCACTTGGTGTGGAATGGAGTGATTGTTATTTTCAAAAGCATTCCCAAATAATAYGCATTTCTAAGTGCCATGTGCTGATTCTTGTAGGTTCAAATAGCATGATTACATTAGAAAGCTGTCAGTACAAAACTAAACTGAAAAATGAAAATACTGAAGAAGTCAATACTATTGCTCGTAATTTGATTTATTGCCTTTTATATCCCTCTTCTGCTGGTTCTTATCTTCTCCAAAATTAAATGAAATACTTTGTCATGAGAATATACGTGCAGAAAAAAACACATTAATGGGACTGGTACATAATTATTTTTCTGTCTTAACCAGAGAATCTAAWCACACTAACAAAATACTGAAATTTTATGGATATGAATAATTTACATGTGAAACTTTGCTTTGATTGCTGTACACTTTTGAAAAAAGTGTTTCACTCACAGAGTAGTTTAATAAATTACAYGATTTTACAAGAACTTTTATCTGTACCACAGCCATATAAATATTCACACAAAAATTGCYATCTCGCTTATTCCAGTCAAGACCTCATCTGTCTTTCTTGTTCACTGCAAGGTTTTATTAAACAGGGGTGGGTTTTGGGTTCAGTTATGACTATAGGCTGCCCAGTATTTGGTATTTAAGTAAAATGAAAACCGCTTGATACATCGGTGGAGGGTAGCAGACTTCTCAGACTGGTAAGTCATTATCAGCGCTTCCATTCAATACATCAGGGTTTATTTCTAGGCTGAAGGGATGATGGGGATTGATTTTTTTTTCTTCTTTTATTTCTTTTTCTTTAACCTATTTTGCTGATTTGGTCAGCATTATGCTATTGCATGATCAATATAAAAGTGCTAGACATTTTCAGAATCACAGTGAACTTAATATACAAGTTGATTAAGTAATGTGGACTCAAAGTGGCTTTGAAGAAGAGACTTACAGGGAAAAACACTAAAGGAATTTTGGGCCTTGGATTTAGTTTTCATGTGTGTGTAATGCATATGTAACTTTTACTGTTGAAACTGGGGCTCTTATATAGGTAAACATATTTTCCATATACTTGGAAAATGATAAAATCTGTTTGCTTCCCTATAAAAGCCTCATCAACCCAAAGTGTCCCACACAGGCAGGCAARCCTGGGCTTGAAAATCGAGAACGCTGTCTGGAAAAAACTCAGAAATGCACTCGCAGGTCAAATTAAGCAAACAATATTTGCTCATCAGCTACCTCCAACAGTTCAAAACAAAACCCAAACAAGCAGAAAGATCAAGAAAGGGATGATCCCAGAGAGCATTGGTTTTGTTTCTGGCCAGATAGTAGAAGACGATTTTTTTTTTTTTTAAGATGAAAAAATCACAATGGAAAACAATATTAGAAACAAGATTTTGGAAAAAAAAGGAGAAAAAAAAAAGAGAGAGAGAGAGACCATAACACAACTGCCACAGGGGTTAGACCAGTCCCACTGCCCTGGTGTTGATATTTACCAGTAGCTAGTTTTTAGCAAGGAGCACAAGAAAATCTGCGAGCCGGGAGTGAGCTTTTCGCTCSTGTATCCTCCAAGTTTGCATTAGTCTGTGATTTAGAAACTTCCTGAACTACAATTAGCATCTGAATTGCTGTTGTAATAGCTATCAACAGACCTGTAATCCACTCATTTTTCTAAAGGCGTACTGAACCCGCTGCTACGTGTGATCTCTACAGCTTGCCGGCAACAGGGATTTTCAGAAATTAAGTAGGTATTGTATGAAATAGTAATTACTGTTGTTCAATTTGAATGGCCTGCCTGATTTTTTATTTTTTTTTTAGATCTCCTAATTTATTGGTCAGTAGCCAAGTTAYAAAATGCTCTTTCCCTTTCTCTCTTTTGCAGTCTGAATAACTATCCTGCTCRTTTAAAACCTGAGCTGTTTGCATCTCCTAGTCTTGTAAGACCTTCTAAGCCTTCAAAAATCCATTTTGCTTTACCATTTTATTTTTAAAGGAAGGATACTCCAGTCTTTTAACAYATATGCAATTCTCTTTTTAATCTCTCCTTTTCCATAAAATGCTTAGTAACTTGGCACTAGTAAGTTAACTACTATAGTAATAATTTAATTTAAAAAAACGGAGGCAATGCTCGTATTCAGCTGAATAACATGTTCCAAGGAAGCCAAGATGATAAGTCCTACAGTAAAATTTATCAACCTTAGGTGGGCAGCTACAGAATTGCCTTGCATCTTCATAGACTTGGGAAGAGCAAGGTGAATCCAAATCCACCCAAAGCTGGTTTTCAGTAAAGTTTGCTTAGAACTGGCTGTCTTACTGGTGGAAAAATAATAATAATAATAAAAAAAAAAGCACTGGTGCTATACTGGAGCATTTTGTCGCTGGAGAGGGTAACAACTTCGATATTCACAGTGGCTGATGGCCACGTTGAAATACGATGGGAGAAGTTTCTGCTGATGTTACACAGCTGATTATCTTCGAGTGACCTCTGGCTGACAGTTTGCTACAGCTGAATAATATTGACAAATTGGGAGATCGATTTAATTTGTTTTTAATACAATTTGCTAATTACTCTTGAAATGAGATTTCCAGGAGGTTTGATTGTAATGTTGGAAGAGAATAGCACAGAAGGAGTTGAAAACTTGCAGCTATAAGCACAATGTCTTAATTTTAGGCTATTTCTGTAAAGCATTGCTGCCATTTTAAAACAAGCAAGGGGTCAAAATAAGATGCGGATGCTTGGAAAAAAAGAGAGTAATAAAGATACTGCTAGCTGTTTAATGGGATATGATGAGGAGGAAAATGAGTTTGCAGAGTTGATATGCATCCTCTCCATTTTGGCTAGATTCATTTGTAGTGTTGGTCACATTCCTTAGATTTCCTTAATCCATGTACACTTTTTACAGGAAAAAAAAAAGAAACTAATGTGGGCTGTAATGTGTTAATTTTTAATGTATTAAGATAATTTGCTTTTGCTGGCATTATAGAAATAATTATGGTAGTGTAAAATGAGCTGCTGGTCTTCCTAGATTAATTTAAGAATAATGAGATTAATCATGAGTAGGAGGGAGTCTAACAGAATTTTAATATGGAAGAACAAAATGGGCTTATTTGGAACATAAACAACTTTTATCCTCCTTCCGTTAATGCAAAAAAGAAAAAAGAAAGAAAAAAAAAATAGAAATGTTCCATCAGGTAGATGGATTTTCATGGGGACTATGTCAGTACCAAATATGTGAGGTCGGAGTATAAAAACTCCTTGTCAGTGGTTACCTGGTATAGCGCCTTGAATTCTGCCTAGCAAAATCAGCGGAGAGAGCTCGTCGGTGACGAGCACTTAGTAGCGTGCCGGGTACAGGGTGCATTTTAAGGACACAGTCTGTGCTTTGAAGAAAGTAGATATCAGCATCTTAACAGGATGCAACAGATGGTGATATGTCGAAACCAGTGGACGAACGAGATGGGAGGAGCGGACAGGAGGAGGCCGCGAGGAGGTGGTGGGGTTGCAGGTCCTTCTGGATGCTTTCGGGGTGCAAGACGGGGGTACTTCAGCGGCCCTCTTTGTGAAGGTGGAAGAGGAAAGGTCTGAGGGCATCGGTATCCCCAGGCTCCTACTCTGCTCTTGCTCTCATGGCACAGCAGTCTCTTCGCCATTGCCTTGAATACAGCGTGAACTGCTGTCGCTGGTGTTTTAACTCGGGTGTAATGCGTACAGCTTCAGCTGCGATCTGAATTACGCTGTCTGTAAAACCTGTAGTTTCATCTGTGGCACACCGATGGAGCATTTGCTTCTGATTCATAGATTCGTCATTCTTTTGGTGCGCTGAGAAATACTCAGGTTTTCTCTGCTTGAAGCAGATTAATGTGGTGGAAAAGTCCATAGTGGTGTAACAATTTTGGAGACTTCATTTTATTTCAGATTATCAAACAGGCTAATTAGATTACTGAATTTCACAGAAACGTTCAATCTAATCAAGGTCTTGGGCAACCTGGGCTTTGCAGAAATGAACGGRTCCTGTCTTGTTAAGGCTGTCAGACTCTGAGATATCCCGTCCTATGGTATATTAAGAACGACACTTGTCCAGTCACAGTTTTCTTTTTTATTTTGAGTGATGCAAATAGAACTGTTTTTAAAATCTAGACATTCATTAGAAATGAARGCAGATGAAGCAAAGCAGGTGGGAAGTTTGACTTTTAAGTTTGTTACAGTTTTCTCATTAATGAGGTAATTTGAAACCTGGAGGAAAGCTATCATGCGTTGTTTGTTCTGGAAGAGGATCTGCGCAGAACAGGCGGTGTCTTAGGCTTTTCCTTGAACTACACTTTTAAAGAATTATAATTTTCTTCCCGTACAGTCTGTTGATGATCTGACAGTAGCATGCAGAGTGATACGAAAGCCTGGAGAATGACCCAGCGCTATTCTGTACTTTTATGAGCCCATAGAAAAGAAGTATTGATGCAGCTGGAAAAAAAAAAAAAAAGAAAAAAAGAAAAACCCAACAAGCTTTCAGAACACAAATTGTCTTTAATCTCCTTGTTTGTTTCAGTAGATCTCACACAAATTTCTTGGACATTTAATTTCAAATCATAATATGTACATTATTCTGGATTTGAATGGTTTATCAGCTTGCGTGGTGAGATGTTGAGAAGTTCAAGAAATAAAGCCATAACTCTGAAGTTCTCAGTTAACGATCTGCTTTCAGGTGAACTTGGGAAGCTATGAGAGAGAGGTTAGACCCATGCAGGCTACACAAATGTGGCCAAAGGACGCAAGCTCGGGGTGTTTCCTTTTGGAGCTTGTCTCAGAGCTSATCAAGGCTAACACCTCGTTCAGGCTGCGGCATTTGAAACGCTGGTTCACTGAGATTTGCAGAGGTGCATAGGACTGGCTGCTATGTTGTCGTTAACAAGTTGTAGAGTATTTTAAGGCAATGTCAGATATGAAATCCAAAATACTTTGGGTAGTTTCTAGATTATCAAAGGACATCTCCGCACTCATGAGCCTTGGGAAAGGCCTTTAGCACCTACTGCCAACACACAGCTAGCCACAAACCTTCTTTTTTTCACCCACCAGTGAGGCTTCCTCCAGATCCTGGACACTTCTGACTTTCCYGTTGTGGGATAGACCCCACTTGCAATGCTCTGAAGTGTGTTTGGGCCTCTTCTACAAGTGCCTGCTTCTGATCCAGCTTGGAAGAGCTAACCTGGCCCACGAGATGGTAAGGGAGCTGCAGCAGCAGGCGTAAGGAGCACTGTGCTAGCACTGGAGACATAGGCTGGCCCAGAAACGGAGAGTCTCAAGATTGAACCCAGTGCCAGCATGGGGCGTATCAGGAGTAGCACAAGGCCTTTGCTGGGCTCACGGCGAGGGCTTGCAGCAAAGCTGGCATGCCTGGATGTTCCTCTGGGCATATACGTTGAGAAAAAGAAACCTGAGTGCAACTAGTTATCAGATGTTAGCTGCTAGTTTAGTTAGGAGCTGAAAGTGTAGGCTTACGTGCTTCTCTCCACGCATACAAACCGTTGACAGCAGACGAGCAGAAGTTGTTCCTTGTCATTTTTTTGCACGTGGAGTCGCTTGCCAGAAGCAGTAGCAAATTTGTCTTGAAAAATACTGAATATTCTGGAGCCTCAGTGGGGTTAATGTGTATGTTATCCGAGTTGCCGCATCATGAAAACAGCCTGTTGGAGGAACAGGGTGGTTTGGGCTTTGAAGAAATTCATTTCCTCCCTTCCCTGCTTCTGTACTACAAACAGCCCATCTGTTAAAGCGCGTAGACTGTAGAGAGTATTTTAACTTCTGGTATGTGAAGTGGTTTTGATGTTTTCTGTAGAAATGTGAAGCCTTCATAAATCTTTAATGTGCTGATTCCCTTTAGTGAAGGGTATGTAAATATATATATATATATATTTTGCACGTGAGAGATGAGAAAGATAGCTCAGTAAAAGTAGTGAGAATGAGAATGAACAGTAGCTATTGACTTAGTTCTGATTTTCCCATTTTGGGAAAAATATTGCAAAACCCATGACAAGAACTATCGGAAACCATCTGCTACCACCAGGTGATCCTGAGCTTTTTCAATTTGATTTTTTTTTTCACGAGCATGACAGACAAATTGGATTTTTCTTGTTGGCTGAGTGTCTCCTTTTATACTCTTGCCTTATTTTTATTAGAGAGGCACGATTAAATATTAGAATGAAAACATTTCTTTACTCTTGTAAAAGACAATACTCATTGAGCGGTTATGCTACCAACTTGATCATATGAACTTAGAACATTAGTAACACGAGTGAATATTATTTATGTGTTTTAGGATTTTTTTTTTTTTGAATTTAACCACAACACTGCTAATTCATAAGTAGAGTTTATAATGAGTCCTCGGTGGAAAGTAGGCGGGAGTGCACAGAATTACRGATTTCAGACTGAATGAAGGATGTTTCTTTGCCTGAGTCATCTGATTTGCAGTAGTGCATATTGGCTTCCATCCACTGAAGATCTTGATTGCTTTAGATTGCCTCAAATGCAACATCCCTGAAACCTCTGGAGATCAAGGTGTTCGACACATTTCACCTTCAGAGGTTTGAACACTCTTAAATAACCACATTCCTTTTCTGGAACTACTGAAGAAAGATTTGATTTTGTAAAGCCATAATGTGAAGGTAAATGGTAAATATTTGTATTCCTTATGATTTCTCACAAATCTCTTTATTTTTGAATCAAATTCCAAACAAAATATCCGAGAAAATGTTTGTAGGCATGTGGTCATAGTCCATTTTCCTCTCCCCAAATAATAAATTAGCAGTAGCATGAATCATTTCCCTCTTTAATTGTCTTTTCCATGGCTATTTTCTTTAATAGTCTTTAATAGGGTATTTCTGAGGTTTTTRTTATTTTTGATAAGACTATCTTCTGTTCGTTTTTGTTAACTTCCTCAAGCAACTGCCACATCAGAGAGTCTTTCAAGTGTGATTATTTCAGCTAGCCATCATGTATTTTTTGCAATATTGTACCACTGTGTTTTTAATCATTCTTTTCCACTATTAATTATATTTTCAATTTCCATGGCACCACATGTTGTAAAAAATAGGAATAAAAAAGTATAGCATTAGCATTTTACCACATACAATATTTTTATTATTTCATCCTCTTTTAACACTGTCAAAATTGTTCATTACTGTTGGTGGTTCTTTCCGTTCTTCCTCTTGTCATTAGTATGATGGTCAGAACATCATCATAGCTATCAGTTAAGTCAGGTTATAAAGTATCTGGAATGGTCATACGATAGGTTGTAGGATAATATATCTCTTAAAAATGTCTTTTATATTCTTAACTTACCATGTGGCGTTTTGAGCGTGATCCTTGGAAAGCACAGATATCCGTTTTTCTGCATTTTTCTTTCCATTCTGCTGAACATAATTATAGGGAGCATTGTAATCCATTAGGATCATAAGCCAAAAAAAAATAATCATGTCCAAATTTTATTATATTTAGTAACATTGTTTTTGTGTGTACAGAGAAAATTACCCCAACCATTTAAAAACCTTATCGGGTTGTTTATTTATTGTCATCTGTTCGGTTATTGGTTGAAAAATTACTGCAGTTTACTACTGTTATMTTCCTGCCTTTCTCTGATGGGGTTTGAGGAGCCTTGCAGTTCATTGTCAACGGGCTTATACTGCTGAAAAAAAGCAACATGTTGGGTTTTTGCATTTACAATACGGATCATAATTACAGCACTGTGCACAGCTTTTCATAATCTAATGCAGAAATTTTCAAATTTATATTGCAAGTTTGCAAGCTCTTTGATAGCGACACTCCAGTAAGTCTGGCCAGATAGCTCATCCTGCCTTCCCACGCGGCAATGCAAGGGAATCAAAGCAGAATATGTTTATAGAGGCTTTAAAAAAAAGTCCAGATATGACCATAAATTTTGAAAGTATGATTTGCATTAAACCACGCTGTGATTTAGCAGTATATAATTGCTATCACTAGCTATCTAAAACCGATACAGGTGAGAAATTGGCTTTGATATAAAATTTAATTAAGAAGTAGGTAACTAAAAATAAATAGGATAAATCAGAGATCCATATTACATTTATATGTATATATATAATATAATATATTTTACATGACTATTGTTACTTTAAAAACAGAGTGTGGAAGCAAAAAAAAAGTAGTATATTAGGTAGTCATAGAACATAGTAATATGAGTATCAGAGGCTTAAAGATTAGAATCCTATTAAAATCATATTCCTAACTATATGACCCGAAGCAAATCATCTTCAAATTACTTTTTATTTAGCTTTTTTTTTTTTGGTATTTGCCACAGAGATGCTTCCTGTTGCATTTTATTGAGCCAGTTGGTAAGGACTGGGRAATAAATCTTTTAGTTTGCAGCATCTTATAAACTAATCGCTTTAAGATTTTATTCCRGAGAATTTGTAATGCTGAAGAAATGCACAAATCTATTTCTGTTTTTTCCTTCTCCCCTTTGGAAAGTTTTCAGTGCTGTATGTTGCTATAAGATACATTCAAAAACTGTGAAGATTCAAATAATTCAAAATGTAATTTTTCATTTTACATGCTTTTACTCTTCTCAATATTGACATTTTATTCCAATAATAATTAGCGTATACTCGGAAYGGATGCTCACATAAAATGTACGTGATGAAAGTTTACTTAAAACACTAAGGCATACTCTTTTTCACACTATTCTAAAGATATGTAGAGAWTGTGATTGAAATTATTTTAAGATATACTTGAAATATATGGTTCACTGATGGGATTTTGGTCTGAAAACATAGCCCCAATACCAACTTTGGGTGTTGGGGCTATATATTCTCTTTTGACAGATTCAAAGGAGACCTTGTGCGTTCAGGATATTCAGGTCTGTAGTTACACCTCGCCCAGCTTTGAGTTACACAAGTATTAAGTGTCTTTCTGTTTACTTATAAATTATCCAGCTGTCCTGTTTAAATACCGTAATGGGAATTTCCTYCTTGACTGGGAAACTCATAATGGTTTCTCAACGTCCTGTGCAAAACCGATGCCCACAGTATTCACGTTCCTGCTGATTTGGATGTTGAAAGAAAGACCAAACTCAGCACTAGAGAAAAACACATCTTTTGGGTCACCATGGAAGTCCAGGATGAAGAGCGCATATGGGATCCTTCTACAGAAACTTCCTTGTAGGACAAGTAGAGTTGAACTGGTTGGCCAGTGTTTGCCATTAATAAATGCCAACATGTGTGTATGAAACCCATGCTACCTAATAGCATTCATGACTTTTTTTTTCCCCCCTCCATGTTGATGCAGACAGATAAAATGACTAAAATGACTACTCTTTTCTCCCCCCATCTCCCTGTCTCTTGGGTCAGTGTGTCTCTTGGGTAGCAGCAAAACACTCGTAGTTGCTGCAGGATATTTGCAGTGGTGGTGATGTGCTGCTTCCATGGTAGCCCTCGAAGCACGAACAGGAAAGCCACGTACGGGTGTAAACCTATCAGTCTTATGCAATGAAAAATGCTCACTTTGTTAAGGCTGAGTTTCACTCACTGTCACTGCTGATTTGAATTTTTAAGTAGAGGAAAAAAAAAACTTTTTTTTTTTCCTCTCCACCTGTGATCCCTGTTTCTGACAAATTCAGAACTGATGGAATATGCCATTAAGAGGAAAGAACAGAAAAGAAAGGAACAAGCTGAATCACTGCTTTGTGCCATTAAGGATTTTCTTTTCAGTTAGATGACATTTTGGGGATAGGCTTCAATTTATTTAATATTGTGCTTTTTATCTTGAAGAAAGGAGAGCTATTCTCCTCTTATTTCTTCTTTTCCTCCATATACCAATGATAATACTTTTTACCTGTTTCCCTTTATATCTCATTATCTATATCCCATTATGTCCTTGTTAAGAAGGTCTCTATTTGATTAACCTTGCTATTCTTTGTATATTTTACCTTTTTAATCTATTTTCTTTTCCTGGACATTTTGAACTACACTCACAAGTCCCTGACTCCAGGCCACACTTTAAGATTTTGCACTTTCTTGCTAATGGAAATATT
Source organism: Rhea americana (assembly GCF_003343005.1). Classification (NCBI taxonomy): domain Eukaryota; kingdom Metazoa; phylum Chordata; class Aves; order Rheiformes; family Rheidae; genus Rhea; species Rhea americana. The sequence continues at coordinate 2,627,757 of NW_028186546.1, forward strand.
TTAATTCTGTGTCACAATTTAATAATATTAATCCAAGTAAACAGATTTTTTGTGCTGTTTCCTATTAGAAAACTAAGACAAAGTGACTGGTACATATTTACATGCGTCTTTCTGTGTCTCTGGGCCTTTTTTGGTGATTTGAGACCATATGGGTTTATCTTGAAAGAGGTACCAGATGAATAGACATCAACCAGTTAACCTTTTCCACCTGTAATATGAGCAAATAAAGTACACACATTTTGGAAAGGGGAGTATTACAGGATAAAATAGAGTATAATATAATGTTAGAGTATAAAATACATGAATTTCCGCCATAAGAGGGTTTTGTCTTTTATTGTTATAAGAAATGCCTACAAGTTAATGAAGCTCAGACAGAAGAGAAGGAAAAAGGACTTCTCTCTCCCTTAACATGTTAATTGTAAGATGATGAGAGTTTACTAATTTAATGCAGCTTCCTGCACCAATGCATTGGTGTTTTACATAACAACAGAAAAAGAGAGAAAAAAATAGTCACCGAGAAACATAATAAAAACACTCTTTCCTCTTCGCTTAGGGCTTTCTCCAGAACCAATTAAAATCCAGTTAGATCACTGAAGTGCAACAAGCACATTTAAAAATAGGCCTTGTGATTGGAAAGCAATGAGATCAGCAAAGTTCCTTGAAAGTACTGGAAACCTCAATCCACATTTGCATTCTTTTACGAGTCRGATGAAATGGTGAATTGACGGGTCCCTACAAGCAGCTCGCGCCGTCTGCAGCTAACGTCAAAGTCAAACGTGGGCTTAGAAAGGAGGTTCCTGGTGCTCCGTCCTGGTGAAGTCCTTGAATCAACATCTTCTTTCAAGCGATTACCAGGCCAAAACCAAAACAGCTCCTTTCGGCAGTCATGGGCCATGATTGATAGAGAAAAATGTTGTGCAATTGAGGCCATGAAAGTGCTTGAATTACCGGGACTGCACGTGAGGAAGCCCAGGCTAACGGGGAGACGGGAAGAGCAGGTTAAATCCTTTAATCATTGCTCCACCAAATCCATACCTGGCGGACCCAGTTTTGTTCATCTGTGTGCTCCCTGCTGATCTACTCCTCTGCTTGCAGTTATTTATACRAGATATAATAACCTATTTTTTGCTTAATTTTGTGACGATGATTATGTGTTCAAAATTACCCTYGAGTTTCTGCATGGAGCTGGTGCACTTGTAGCAATAAGAGGTTATGGAAATATTTCTGAAAAAACAAGGCAAACTTTTTGTTGCATTTTCTTCCAATATTTATATTTAACTTTTTTTTTTTTTTTTTGCCACTCTTCTTTTGCCCTTGAACTGGGTGGTTGTGCTGGAATGACAGAAAGATATAATTTAATCTAAAAGAGCATGCTATGTTGAAAGGAACTTCAAAGCTATGATTAAACATACTCAAATAATTAGTTTCAAAGCATTCTAATTCCTAGCAGTGTTTGAAGAATTCAGCATCTAATGAAGTAAAATAAATTACCTACCACTTTGTTCACTGAATAACCAATTTTCTTCTTCTAACTACCATTTATCAACAGCGCCTTTCTCTGGAAAACTTTGCAGCTCTCCTTTACGTATGCTCAGGTCCGAGCACGCTTCTCATTTCCCCCCTCTCCCCAATTCGCCCCTGCAGGATGAGCATGATTATAACACCTTCACAGATGTTATTGGAGCCAAGTGACAAGAATTTTGTCTCTGATACTCAGCTGAAGCCACATCAACTGATGTGGAACTGCCAACCAGAGGAGAAGGCTGGTTAGAAGAACTGGTCCGGTTTTACTACAAAATACTAGTCGAGAGCTAATGATGCAAAGAAGGGCAAGGAGATAATTTTATGTGTTTTATTTGTACAGTTCTGTTCTGTGGAAGAAAGACTTCTGCAGCAGGGACAGGTCACAAAAAATCATTATTTTAGCATGGAAGTAAAAGAATATTGGCAAGGAGACTGGGGCTAGTTTTTGTGGGATTTTGTTTTCCTCTTTTATCTCAAAGGCAAGTCCCACTTACTGCTTGGCTGTTGAATTTTGCGAAGAGGAGATCAGCTTTCAGAGACGACACATGAAAAACTAACAACAGAGTTGTTCAAGGCAGACTTATGAAAATTAATAACCTGTGAAGGTTGCAGGGCCTCTTGTTACAGAAAAACAGAGGGTTAACCTGCACACTTGGGGTTCCTGAATCTGTACTTCAGATCGTGGAAACATAAATAAAATTACTTTTAGAGGTCATCTTATTCTAAAGGAAGATCAACTAAAATAATGCATATGTATATGCGYGAAAAAAAACATCCTATGGAATATGAGCCTACAGACTCTAAAAAATTGGCTGTCTTGCCTAACAGCATATGATAGCTCTGCCCTCGAGTCATCCCTCCGTTTAACCTTGGATATTTGTATGATCACCGACCCTCAAAGCGTACGTACTTTTAAGTAATGCAGGATCCAGTGACAGCAGCAAATGTCTTTGTCTCTATCTAGAATACGATGTTATGGCTCCTGTAACTCTTGGAACAGGTAAGGTGAAATATATGGAATATCTACAAAACAATGGGCCATAAACGGCAGAGAGACGTTAAGAATTAAATACGTTACGAGTCAGGGGAAAAAAAAAAATCCCGTACAGGTATTCTTAATGACACCTTCCATGGACCATATAAGTCGATGTATTTCAAGTTCAACCATTTATGCTAAACAAGGTTAAAATGCCTAAAGGACTGACTATATTTTAATGTGCTATAAAGGAATTAAAAGCCTCCAGCAGTCCATAAAATACTATCCTTCAGCTCTGAGAGCATTGCTCATTACCACGGAAAGATTTAGTCAATCACAGGGCAATAACTAACTATGTAGGGCTGCTGTAATTGCTAGTGTAATGGTATAACTGAGGTTTACCCTGTTTTAATTCCACTATTTCTTATTCCTTTAGTCAGAAATAAAGTTTCTTCATGCTTTTGAATAGGTGGCATAATTTGTACCATTATATTTACTTCATTTATTTAATACACAGCTAAATTGACTAATTACTGGTGACACGCGGTATCCAGTGTTTAGTTGATTGAAAGTGAAATGCTACATTCATTTATTTTGCTTATCTAAACAGTTGCAAATGATTGACAGTAAAATGTGTTTACTTTTATATATTTCATTCTAGTATTGGATTCAATTAAGCCCTAGACCATCAGCATTTTGCTGATACACAATGTATAGTATTTTTTCAAGGTTACAGRCTCACAACACTCTCATTTCACCAAYACCTTTATCTGTCCTACTCACAGCAAGTTAATTTGAGTAAATCTCCTCGACAGCAGGATAGTCCAAGTGTTTAGTTGCCTCCGTGCCAAAACAGAAGGTCTTTTTGTTGAATAACTAATTTGAGAGCTGGGAGAGTTGGCTGCAGATGAGTTACCGTTATCGGAGTGGGACAGGTTGTGATACCAGAGAGCTACAAATCGATCTCGCAGCCCCTGGATCCTGCACAGGTGACAGCGACGGCTGYGGTGCCTTACCTGGAGGTTGCACAGTTGTCGGGAACCAGCAGCAAAGCAAGGGCTGGGAGCAAAAGCAAGCGGGGAAGAGGCGTTCTGGGAAAGTGAGAAAAGTTGCTTTTGCTTTTTGGGTTTTTGGGGTTTGTTTTTGTTTTTGAATTTCCCTCTTTGGCCGCTCGGCGGCTCCCCCGGAGCAGCAGCGGCAGAGGCACTGCAGCTGTCAGGCTTCGGAGGCAGCTGGGGCACTGCTGTTCTTGCCTTCATRTTTCAGCCGTTGTCTTTGCAACTGTCATTACAGAAGCTCTTTTTAATATAATTTATAATAAAAGCTGGAATTCTGCAGACATTGATGGGAATCGTGTGGGAAGTATTCCCACCTACCATGAAAGGTAGGTAGAGAAGCCTTGCGAGGGCTGGAGCCGAAAAGAGTAAGTAGGAACGCTTGTAGTAGAAATCTGGAGGCAAGAGCTTCGACAGGGAATACTCAAATTTGAATTTTGGCAGAGATACCAGACTGAGAATTAATGGCCATAGGTACGCCCTAAAGGTGAGAAGAAGAAAGAAGAAAGAGGCAAACTGAACAGTCATTCTAAAATCATGGATAAATAATAGCACTTGGTGGAAGCAGTAGCATTTTATTAGCCAAGTACAAAAATAATAAAGGAAACAACTGTTCATTCCATGCAGAAAGTGTGTTCATATCTATGGAATATGAAATATGGAAGGAACTAGGAGACAGAACTTGCAGATAAATGGGATCTAAAACAAATTATTTCCTAATGTGAAAATCAAGCTGGAGTGCAGCGCATCTTTCTATAAGCTAAGAGCAGAAGGAGAGTGGGAACAGAAAGAGAACATGATTAATCTCTATCAGTAAACCTTTTTTTCTTGTCATTCTGAATGTCTTGAATCAAAGAAAACTATGCATCAGATGTGGAGCCTGAACAAAATACATTATAAAAATGTCTGATTCGATGAAGTCAGTGAAAACTACCGATTACTGATATCTGAGCACACAGAAATTCTGTCCTCACCTGTCTCTAAGTTTGAATGACTAAAAAAAAACCTGAATCTTTTTTTTAAAGTTTAAAAAACTTTAAAAGATTACCCTGTCACCCAATTTTAAAGTAAAAAAGGAGGGATTAATTTGGAATTGTCATCCGACTTTAAAAGTTAGATTTATCTCATAAACTAGTATATGGTATTGCTATAACTATCTTAGGGTTTTGCATTTGAGGAGCTAACTTAGAGCAGGCATAAGTCTTAATTCCTGCCAGAAAACTGTACCATCAGTTGGTGGTCACCAGTTAGCACAGGTTAAACTGTTGTTGCCATGAGAAAATGAAGGGTAGGAAAGAGCCACTGCAGGGATGCGGGTTCATCCAGACAATATCAGAGAAATGCCAAGACTTCAATGCCGTATCTCAATGATTTAGGACTTGATCAGTTTTGCATATGAACATCTGTAAATCTCTTTGACCAGATGGGTGGATTTTACCGTGTCTTCCTGCAAAAGTCAGATAAGAGATCAGCAAGCAATCGATGAAACCATGGTCATGTCTCCAGCTGGGCTCGGTCCTTTTGAGGCGTTACAATGTCCTCAGTGCAGTGGCTCAAGGGACTTCTCTCCATCGGGCAACGCCACCAGCCAGGGCACCATGACGTGTTCACGCTGCTGGGCAAAGCCACCATCAAAAAGCAGCAGCATGCTTATCCCTCTTACCTCTTTCAAGGCCTAAATTGGGGTGTGAGGATGACAACAGGAGGAAGAGCTCTTTCAGGTGCCACTTAAATCAGGTGCCACAAAAATTTTTTTTTGTCCTACAAGAAGACACGCTGGATGTTTAGCTTGTAGCTGTATCTCATGCCACCATATGTCAAGGGTTATAAACAAAAGCTGCATCATATTTTTAAGTTATACTGGTTGGTTTGGAAAGAAAACTTAGTGCTATCTTAATGAACTCTGTCTTCCTGCAAGTCTGGAGAAATGTGGAGAAAAAAAGAACAAAAGCATACAACAACCAAAGCCCTTCTGGAGGAGTCCAGGGCGAAGGGAGAGGGGGTGCCTAAGAAAAACAAAGCATAATTGTAAGTGGAAATCAAAAGAAACTGAGCTCCCTACAGCATGTAAGGAACTGAAGACCATCTCTGGTGCTTGAGAAAATTAGTTCTTGCCTTGTTAGCTCTTCTTTCTGCGTTAGTGTGTACTTTAGAGAGTCTGTACCACAGCTACATTGGCCCAGTAAAATATTTTGCATGTTTTACTTATGTACTCAAAAACAAGCTATTTCTTATCTCCATATTCATGGAGATATCCTTGGAAATAATGTTTTGGCCAAGAGGTTAATTGAATACTGTGAGAGTCTTACTGAGGGGAGCCTTGCTGAGAGACTCTTGCTGGAGATGCCAGAAATTTGCTCCGCACAAAGAAAATGCACCCCAGCACATTTTCTCACTTTTCGTCTGTGCTAGCGTGGAGAGAGAGTGGACTCAGGATAAATCCCTTGGATTGCTTATGAACTGGTTTTGTAAGAAAAACTTGCAATCTTGGCTATTGCTTGAAGTGGCAAGCAAGTTTCAGGTGCTGCAGAGAAGGGTTATGGTCTCTGTCTTCCATTTTCTCCCTTTCGGCTTCTGTAGTAGATAGATGCCACCGTGTCACTAAACAGCAGTGGTGATGGGGAATGGGGTGAAAAAGCTTACGCAGGTATATGTACATATGTGACATCATGTCTYTTATGTGGTAGGTAAGTGTTCTACCAATGTTTGTAATTTGGAGGTCTTTCAAAGAGGGTCTCGTTATTCTGAGTGGATGATTTTCTATCAGCGAAAGARGGGGCAATTCTGTATGGAAAGGAGAAGGTGGGTCCTCTTTTCTAAAAATAAAAAAAAATCAAAATGTAATAATAAAATGCCCAAACCCCTTGCATTAAGCTAAACCTGAGAAAAGCAGTGATCTGCTGATCCCTGTTGACTCTGGGTGAGTCAAGAGGGAATGAGGAGTCATGGGTAGAGTAGGCTGAGTGCATGTCCAGGCAATTCCTTCTCCCAGAAATCAGCAATTACAGTTTAGGGATCCTGATTTCACATTGGTATCGGCCTTCAATCTGCATTCACCCGTCGTGTACCCRCCTGCAGCGTAGACTGGCAGGGCTCCCTGTGCCCAGCCCAGCTGCCACGGTGTGTCCTGCAGCCCTCGTGGCGGTGTTTGCTAGCTTTAATATCCTTTTTRTCTGAGCAGAGCTTGCAAACAAAGCACCAGCTGTGATTTCCAAGCAACCTGAGCTCATGCTGCTTTGATACGATGAAAATGTCCCCTTGCGAGCTCTGTGCCTGACATCCTGGTAAGAACATACAACATACAGTGCAATAAGTCATTAAGTCTTTTAGTAGCAGGTTACTTACAGCTTGCTCCTGCTCTTGTCTTCAGAATAATCCATCTAAACCAGCAATTATTGACTTTGATGCTTGTTCTTCATAACTTAATTAAATTCATTGTCTGACCCCCCAGTTTCCTATCTATGAAAACAGYGTTTTATTTATTAATTGGAGGTTTCTTTTGTTGCATACAGTAAGCTGAGTCCTTTTGGCTTTCTCCACACTTTGGAAATTACTGCAGTCCAAAATTTATATTCAAAATTGTGAGATTGATGTCATATGAAGTGACATAGTTACGGTTGACCAGAGAGACTTCAAATCTTTTTGAGAGACGAGGAGAAATGTTTCTTAAAGAACCACCAAAACTCCAACAATGAGACATTTTCTCCTCCATAAGTTAAAGAAAAGAACTTCAAAATCTGAAACAGCAATATTAGTGTGGCATCTGTGGTACGATGTCTGTACTTGCAGCACTTGGAAAACCACTATTCTGAGAAGACAAATTATATTCTTTGTGGGCTGCCTTACTTTGTTCAGTCACTTAGTGTAGAGTGATGCTGATGGGGTTCTGGTTTCCTTCAGCAGGTGCCCTCCACATCATGGCTRTGAATTCATTAGCCAGATTTCTCTCGTAGGTCGTGATTTGCATTGCTGATTTAATTCTATTTTGGTTGCTGAGTCAGCTCTTTGAATGATAGAATTGGTTACAACATTCTCTGCTCTTTAGCATAGAGCTGTATATGGAAAAAAAGCATGTTTGTTGGAGTGGGAATGACAAATCAAAATATTAAACAAAAAAAGGATGTATATACACACATGCAAAGGGAAGTGTGAATATAAAAATAAAAGCAGGATGAAAAATATCTATTTTATGCTTTAGCATCTAATTTAGTATCCCTATTTAGCACTCATTCTGGCAGCTATTAAATTTTCCTTATTTTAATCAGTGAATGAGGTTTTTTAGTCTGTCTTTTAACTAGATGATAGAGGGAAAATTGAAAGATCATACCCGTTTATCCCCCAAGTATTGAATTATTTGGGAATATATGGAGGCAAGAACAGTCACTGTGAACTCTATCTTTCATATGCATATTTTGTGTATTTTCATAAACAAGACAGGATTCCCTTTATTGTCTTTATTTATTTTTACTCCACAAGATAGAAAAAATGAACTGTCTAGTTTCTCTTTTTCCATCTGCTTTTCAGTATCACCCAGTGGGCTTAATAACAGCCTCCGGGTATATTTATTTCCTGTACCTTCCCAACCCTTGATCTTCAGAAAGCAAAGGGGTCATTAGTGATAACTGCTGGATGAACAAAGCTGTGTAGTGGAAAGGGATGTTGGAGAGATGCATGGCCACACGTGGGAAAAAAAAAAGAAACATACAATAAACTGGAAATGAATTGGGGATATGAAGTGCTCGTGGTTAGTGTCTAAGCACTGAGATGTTAGCTTTTGCTCCAGCCAAGTATAGCAGAGAGAAGTTTCGTGTGAGGTTATTCAAGTAACACATAATATAGGGATTTGGACTCGTGCCTACAAAGATATTTAAATACTCAACTGCGTTGAAGTTGTCTAACTAAGTAAGAATTAGATATGCTGAAATTTCTCGGTGGATCTGGTCTTTTGTTTGCCCACAGCACCAGGTTTCTGCTAGCAGACAGGAAGGCTAAATGGCATCAAGATAATTCCCTTTACTCTTCTTATTTGTGGCTGTAATTTGGTGAGCTGTTTTTTCGGTCGTCAGCATGCTCTGTCATGTCGGGTGTGTTCGTGTCTGCTTTCTGTCTTCTGCATCGTAAGCACTTGAGGATAAAGACGATGTTCCTCTCCTTCTGAACGTGGGCACTTAACATATAACGAATGTGAATCCACTGGGAGGCTGCTCTATATTAGGAGATATAAATTGTCCATTGTGGGTATTAGTGCTCCGTATCCGAATTGCTCATTCTTGAGATTTTTATTCCTGGATGGGTGCTACTAGCCTTCGAGGCATGCGTGAACCCGTGCACCATGGTACCATCCTAAATGTGTGCATCAGTCGACATGTAGTCGGTAGGAGCTAGGACTGGAGTGTGGTGGTGCACAGCAGRAAGGAGCAATAAGCTGTTCCCATGGCTTGTACCGGGAGCAGGTGATCCACACCTAAACCGAACTGGGAGAGAAGTGGACTGAGAGAAAGAAGAAGGTGCCAAGAGAAGTTGAATTTTTCAGACAGGAAATTTCAACGATGAAATCAGGCGATGAAAGGAGAGGTTACTTTGAAAATCTGGAAGTATTTAAATGCCAATGTGTTTTCTTCCCATTGCAGTTTGTTTTCCCCCTTCATTTCTGTGCGCACCTAGAAGTTAATCCATGGGGGTCTTGGTTGGTTTCAGCATTTCAAGCTCTGTAATTCCGCTTCTCTTCAGTCCTGTGACCTGCAGTGTTTCTGTTCTTGGTGTAAGCATCCTTGTTCAAACTTATTAACCTTTTCCTTTCTATTTCTTTTCAAAGGGTAGTTGCTTTCTCTATATCTTTTTCTCATTCTCTCTGTGTACCTCGTAGTAAAATCTAACCAAGAGGTTTGGCTGCTCCATCAACATAGCACTGGCTTGTTGGGTGTGAGGGGGATTTCCATAGGGAAAGGCAGGGGTGGGAAGGAAAATACAATGGATGGATAGAAGAAATACAGATAACACAATTAAATAAAATGTTAAAGGGGGGGGGGAATGAGAAGAAGAATAAAAGGAAGGGGGGGCAAGTAAAAACAATGTCATATGCATTGCTGGTAAATCTTAGCTACAGCAGTAATGTTTCAAACGCCAAAAAAATCAATACTCAGAATATTGCTCAGAACTAGGCTTGTTAGTATGCAAAGAAGTAAGATATTGCAGGGCACACTGTTCCCTGGTAAGAGTGTATAAAGCTATGAAAAAAATATTTTAGAGGGCTGAACAGTGCATCACGAAGTTGAATAATAATATAATCTCTCTGTGTGCTCTASGGCTGCATTAAGAAAAGCACAAGGGAAAACAGTCTTAAGAACAGGAGTACCTCCGGTAGCGTAGGGGGAGAAAAAGCTTCAAGGCAGAGCCAATACTGTGCTATTAGCGGGAAAGACTTCTATTTGCCTTTAAAAGAAATGCAATTCCGTGCATTTTGGGAGTGCACGCAGGCAAGCTAACTCATTGAGAAGGARCAAATAGCGTCAACTTTGTACTAGCTTGTGCGCACGTTCAAGGGATATCATTGAGACGTCCTACATTTTATAATTATCAGACAGGTTACCATATATTTACTCTAYGATTAGGTTATATGTAATGTCAGTGTGTTATCTAGTATTCCACTGCTTATCACATCAAGATGAAGATCACTTTATCATCTAGCCGTGGGTTATTACGTGGCTTCTTTTCATGAGGAACATAGGAACTGCCACCCTGGATTAGACTAATGGTCTCCCTGTGCTTCTGTACTCTTGAAGCTTGTATCACCTGTAACTATTTTTGTTTCAAAGTTTTATTTTAAATTACATTCCTTCTCCCCCCACCCCCATATTTTACTCTGTGGATGTTAGAAATAGCTTGTGAAAATGATGTTCACCTCAAGGTCCTGTTTCAGCACTTTACTTATGATTATCAATTAGTTTTCTAAAGCAAGAATCATTCCCTAACATCTCATTGCTGCTTACCAAGCCCTATAATGCTGAAGGTGAAAAAATAACCATGTGACACCTCAATATCTGTGTGTGCTCCTGCCTAGCTCGATCAGACAGCTAGATGGAAGAAACTGTAATTTACCTAAAGTAGCTGTCGATCTTCAAAACCATTTCAATTAGTGAGTCTGGTAACTGATTTAATTTCTTCAGGAAAAGGTTCACAAATATTGATGTTAATATTCAGTTGCATCTTTTCATTTTTTTTTACAGCTGGAAAAGAGTACATTCAAAACCGAAAGGAGACAAATTTCTTCTCCTGATTGAGCACACAGCCTTCAGAGTTTAAAATCATTTGATTGGGAATCAGGGCTGGTGCTTTGCATTTCCACCATAATTTAGCTATTCATTTACTTTGATAAGGCACTTAATCTCACTGGGCCTTTTTCCCAATAATAAAACAGAAATAATAAACTTAGCAGTCTAATTATGGGTGTCTTGTTAAGCTTAATTAATTTGTAAAGGAATATTAATATTCCCACATGAAAATAATTATGTGGTGTGAAGTGTTTGTATGTAATTACATTTAAAGTTCCCTCCTCTGTTTTTAAGAGAGTGCTACTTAGGGTTGTAAGGCCAAGCACTCGGAAGGAAATAGGAGTTTTGCCTATGGCCACTCCCTTGTGCCTACTCATTASGATAAATATTTAATTCTGCTCTTGGCTGCTGTTATCCCTGCAGGAGCCCTGCCTCATCCGTTGCCTGCCAGCTGCTAACGGCCACCTCTTCTGGCCAACCCGTTGTCCCTCCRGCACCACTCACTGCCGTTGTCTGGTCGTCCTTCTTTCTCCTYGTCAGTTGACCAGCTCTGTGGAGCTTCTTGGAGAAGACCGGGACCGGCACTTGTGACGGCGCGGGTGTTAGACGCTGGCTCTGGGCTCCAGGGATGCTGGGCCAATGCTCATTGCTTTCGTTTTCRTTATTTCTGAGAGCAAATAAGTCAGCCTAGCAGGCTAGGTTTTTGACGTCTGTTTTTCATATTCTTAGGAATGCCTCTTTTATRCTCAACAAATTGATAAAGTAGACCACTGTATTGTAAAATGAGTAATGAGGAAACACACGGAAAATCACTGAAGCCAGTAAGATGTAATTAGAGAATTTATTAGTGGAGACCTTGCATTGGATTTACTCAAGCTATTTGAGATCACTGACTGTTTTAAAATAGTCTTTCTAAAGGCTAATTTTGTTTTAAAAGCCGTGATTTTTTTGCTATTGAAGAATGCAAGCGTAGCTAATCTATTATCTCAATACGGGTAGCTAAACCATATGCATTTGCATTGTTCCAATATGCTAAAGTGCTGCCGCAGCGGTGCTACCCTGTCGCGTTCAGATGTTTRAATTCATTGTGGTTCATTGAATAAAGCCTGTTTGAGTCAGTTGGGAAAAAGTGAAATGATATTAAACACAAGTGCCATCATTAATACCTATTATTCCTGCACTTCAACAGAAGATAACCATGTTCATTTCTTTTCAGAAAATAATTTGTTTTTCCAAGACAGAAATTATAGCTTTATTTTCCTCTTTGCCTTAAATTATTCATTATTTTGAAAGTAGTGCGGAAAATACAGTAGAATGAAATTGATATTTCCCATAGGTCCAAATTATCTGAAAACCATAACTTGTAGAGAGAAAGTGARTTGTTAAATTAAATTAAAAATATTGTTAGTTTTACACTGTAATGGAGACCAGCTTCTATAGACTTTTTSTTTTTAATCCAACTGGCAGCTTGTTCTTAACACAGGCTGAGGTTTAACTCCCCATTCAGGGTTCGCAGAAGACTCTAGTGAAGAAATAGTAAATGATGGAAAGCACAAAGACTTGAAGACGCATCTAAACAGCAGGATGCAGGAGAATTTCCAGCCCTCAGATCCATGTCACATCATAGCTATCCCCTTGTGCTGTAGCTTATGCTGTGTCAGGACTACATTTGGACATTTTTTCCCCACCTTCTTCTCTGGATTCATATGATCGCTCTAATGAAATTGGGTCCTTTGGGACCAGAAGGTAAAATCATTCTCTTAGCCCAAGGCTAGGGTCTCCTGCTTGAGCAGGGGGGTTGGACTAGCCGATCTCCAGAGGTCCATTCCAACCTCAATCCTTCTGTGGAGCACTGAGGATGAGGAATATGCAGTAGACTAGAGGAATCTGCTGATGCTATATCTACTTCAGGTGCAAGGATGCCATCATATTCGGTTACAGTGGCTCGGTAGTAGTAATTAAATTTTTATCAGTCCCTTGGTCTGGAATAGAATCACTTTAATTCTCACATGAAAAACGAATATAGAATCTGTTTTTTGGAAAAATAAAAGAATGAAGGAGAGAACATTTAATGAGGTGGTATATGTGATGTTAGTTTATTTTTTTTTGTTGTTTTGAAAGCAGAGATACTGATAATTTCAAATGGATTGTAGCCAGAAGTATTACTTGTAATTTTGAAATATTAATGAAAACTCTAGAAGTTCCTTTGAATGATATGGAAGGTGAATTTTATGGAGCCAGCTGTCCTCAGTGTTTAGACCTGTATAACTGCATTGCCTGTTTCTCTGTGCAGATAGCTCTAGGAATAAGCTTTCAAATAATTGCGAAAATATAAAATGCCAAAACCATAATTATAATCTTAAAACTGACCTTTAAAAGGTATTTCTGTACATGTTTGCATTCATGTCATTTCCTAGCAGTCAAACTTCTATTTTTAACTTCAAACTTCAATATAATAAGAAGGCAGTTATTGTGTTAATATGGAAATAAACGGACTCTAAATCTCATTATAAAAATTCTAAAATACCTGAAGACCTGTAACACCTATATGCTAACAATCTGTGAGTAATCTGAAAGTAGAWTTCTCTTGCAAAGTAATAGCAACGCGTTTCCCTGACTCAGTTGTGTCTCTGTCGCTCCAGTGCTATGAAGTTACCGTAGGTGCAATGGATGCRGTTTAACTGATGAGAGGAATTTGTCCGAACCACCGAGCTGGAGGCTGAGGGGTCCACTAGGGATCATGTCTAATCATAAACATGCAGACGGTGAGGATTAGGTGTGAAAGGATGTAAAAACAAACTGCAGCCAGAGACAGGGAAGTTCATTATGAAGCTATCGAATATTTTTAGCTGCTAGATAACAGCAGTGTAAAAAGTGCTGCAAGAGTTGGCATTTTCTTGATTCAATGTATGTAATGTTGAAAACAAAATCTTATTTGAAAGCCAGCAGTAGTATTTAATGAGAATCATGAGGCTTAAGTGTATYGGTTAGGGTTAAACCCAGTTCTCTGTTCCAGGTAGTCACTCCTTGAGTTTTCTTGAAGCTTGAGTGTACATCTTAAAGACTCAATAAGATGGTAACTTGGTGGTACCAGCCTTGTTTAATTCCCTCCTAATCCACCAACAAACTTAGAATGAAGAGCGGGAACAATATAAAGTAGAAAATCAGTGGGGTCAATGATGAAGAAGGAAAAAAAAAAGTATCTAATTTCTGCTGTAGACTTCAAATTGCGTTATAAAAGATTGAACATTAATAACTATTTTGATTGAAAGCTGACGGACAGAAAGGTGACGTGACTTGTGCAGCATCGTTCAGAAGCACGTGGCAGAGCTGGGAATAGACTCCCTGCACCTGAAGTTGCACAGTCGTGAGCTCTGCGTGGGGGAATTTGGCTTAACGGATCTACTGCGGCAGTGAGGTACCCGTGGAGAAGAGCCCTTTTCGACTCAGCTCAAGGCCGTGTTGCAATGCAGTGTTTGGTGAAAGAAGGTGGATGGAGGGGGAAGAGGGCAGAGAAGAAAACCTTTGCTAAATTGTTCTTTTGCTGAATTGTCTTTTCTCCAGCAAAGGGACTTTGCATTACTCAAAGGCTCTAGCTTTATGGGGCCTGACATTTTCAGCATTTAAGTGGCACTGGCTGAAAAACAGAGAAGCGCAGTTACCAGTCACCAAGGGAAAGAACCTGGAAATGAATATAGAAGAGAGGAGAAATTTGGTCAAATCATGTATGTGGAACAGTACAAGAAAGAGTCATGATACCTTCAAGCATATTCTGTTTAGCTCTTTAAATGTGTTCTTAAGAGAGTAGAATTTTAGAACTTGGAGATTAGGAATCTTTTGGTACCTAAAAAAGCTCAGTTAAAAAAATGCTTTTTTTTTTTTTAATAAAGAGAGAGAGCAAAAAAGCTCATTTAATGATGATATTTATTTGCTGTAGTATCTGGGAATGCTGTCATGGTAAAAATCTGTTCATAATGCCTGAAGGTTTCTTCACTAATCCTAATGCTTTTCTTGAGGCTCTTCTAGCACTGAAAGCCAGGAATACCGTGGACAYACAGAAGAGCTGGTCACTAGGAATACCTTCCCTCCTTTCTTGAGGAGAGTAATTTGCTAGCAGACCACTCCTAGAGCCAAGTGTACAGTTTATTCAGGAATCTGATATAGGAATGTTTTAGGGCAGTACAGTTGTCATCAATACCAYCCACTGACATTGGCAAGAAGAAAGGGAGAGAGCAGGACTCCGCCCCACGTGTACATGAAAGTGTATATCTACGTGATAGTCAAGCTGAGATCCATCTCTCCTCGGGTGATGCTCACTGTAGGCTCACTTTCTAGGCAAAAAAGACAGCAAGTTTTCTTAAGGAAATAAATGCTCTCATTACCTATCTCAGGCATAGAGAGCAAAGAATTGTACCCTTAGACTTCAGATTTTCTTACTATCCATAAAGTGATCTTAGACAGCTAGCTATAACATAGACCTCTGGTGTCTGCATTGGAGACATCTCAATTTGGCTAGAGAAGTCCTACTCTCTGTCAAGACAAGGAAATAGAATTGAGAGGATGCTGAGCTTTCCAGTCTCCTAAGTTTTGTGGGTTTTTTTGTTCTTAGAACACAAAATACTAAACTGATATAGTGTGACTGTTTAAACTGGTGAGTAGAGAAGATCCAAAAGGGATAGCTGCAGCATTTAATGAAGTTTGGAAATGAGTCTACCCACTGGCTATATCCTTGGAGGATAGATCCCTCCCTGCAGTCCAGCTTTCCTGTCCAGCACCTGTCAGGGTTTTCCTTTTGGATGAGCTCCATGCAGCCTCTTATATGTTCCTAGGAAAGTGGAAGCGTGTGTCAAGGTACAAGTTTCAGAAGCATCGTTGACATCTCTTTTACCACTACCTTTGCAGTTCAGATCAGCACTGCTGTTGTCCTGGTTGTCCTGGTTGTTTACAGGGTCCTGCTATTTTGATAAAACAACTCTCTAGAATAAAACATGTTATAAAGTCTTGACAAAAGAAAACATTTTTCCTTTCCATTAAATTGCGTTGGTTTGTGGGCTAAATTGTAAGTGCTCACAAGTTTGTTAAACCATGAAAAATATCATTTTTTCATGGCTTTTGAAAAATAGTGAAGTATTTTCTGTCCTTGGCTAATAAGACCCCCCCCCTCTCTCTCTCTTTTTTTTTTTAAAGAATGCAATGCTCATTGAAGATGCCCAATTGACAGTCCTGCTGAATAACATCCCCCATTCACCGATACATACAGTAGATGGACTAGGTTGTGATGCAGATTTCCCTACTTTGAGCTTTACAATTATTCAGGACATACTCTTTAAGTATAAAGGAGTTCTTCAGTCAGTTCTGATGCTATGAAATTTTTATTCCTTTCCTCTTTAGGTTGAAATGGCARATTAAAAATTGGTTCCCCTGAGTAACTGCTCTTTGTAGATGTATCTCTGCTGAGGGTTCATACTGTGATTCTCATAAATTATCTAAAGACATTTKTTATTCTTCTTTCCCTTATTTTATCTATTTTTATATGTAACTATTGACTTTAATGGGGCTTCTCCCAGTCTTCCCTGCATGTCTGGCATTCTTTTTATTTTTGTTTTTGCTTAGGTAGTACTGCGAACTGAGACCAAAGCAAGCAGTTTGTTCTTTGAAAATATCCAGGATTACTGCTATTTATTAGGAACATTATGAAAAATATGAGCTAAAATGGAAGCTGATRTGAGGAGGAATATAATTTTACTAATATATATAGACTATAGGCATTTTGGGGAATGGGTGGTTCTCTCTGGGGGCCACGTTGATTGTTCTTATAGCTATGTATGGAAGATGGCTCAATTACGCTTCTATTGATAAATACATAGTGATGTAGGAAAGTGAAATTTTTCTTTTGTGAACTCCAGGATAAATTATGAATTTAACATTCTTTCTTCTCTAATTTGTAAAAGAAAAACCACAGCTAAAAATAATAATAATAAAAAAATATGGAGTAAGACCTCTTCCAGATCTTTTGTTTTCAAAGAATAACATGGGTTTATCCATAYAAAACCTGTATTTATTAAAGAAGAGGTACCTAAAACCTCAGTACATTGAAGATAAGGGGAAAATGACGGGCTCATTTGTTACATACAGGTACTCCACATCCTTTCTGGCAAGGATATAAATAAGCAGTTAGTATTTGATTAGTTGATCCATATTATAAACCATGTGGGCTCTGTGAAAACCTGGGAAGTGCAGGAGTCCATCCTTCACGAGGTCATGGAGGAACACCAGAGAGGAACCTGTTCGCAGCATGCCCGAGTGGTATCACACAGACGTGTCCCAGCTGCTGTTTTGATTGAATGAGAACTTTAATGAGCAAAGTGAGGTTAACGTATAGTCCCAGCTTTCCACCTGATTAGATTGACAATGTTTCATTTTACTGTCAGAGTTATCAAAATGTGTTTTTTCTTCCTTACAAGGTGCCTTTATTATAAGTTTTGCAGTAGTAGGGGAATGCAATTGATATGGAGTCAAATTGTTCCTGACAGAGGGATTTTAACAGCTTTTAGAGTGGATGTAAAGGAGGAAGTTTTGTCTTCATAGAGGCTGCTTAGTGCATCTATCTGCGTTAAGCATCTAACAGTTATACTGAACAGAAATGATGTTTTAAAGAAGAGTAAGTGCTGCTCAACTTTTTAATGTCATTCTTGGAAGATCTGAAGTTGAATATTTTTTTCCTTGTTGCTTACATCGCTTCACATCAGCACTTTACGAAAAATAAAGCGCTAGCTGTGCTCTTGGTAGTGGACTTTGTTCTTCACGTTGCACTATGGGGAGAGCGGTCTACGTCTTGGTGCACGGAGCGGGAGCACCATACTGTCGAAGAGGTGGGGCTTGCCTTTCTGTTAGTCTGCAGCAGGAGGCATATGGGCCCAAAAGAAACCTCTTATGTTCTGTTGCCAGATGTATCTTTTAATACCACTTGTGAAGTCATGAAGATTCTTCTTAAAATTAGGAGTTCTTTCTCCTGCGTTTAGTCCTAGCCAAGCCATACCTGATAAATTTTCTGCCAATACTGTGCTTAGTCTCATATAAATCTTGCTCCGTATGATTTTCATTCCATACTTTTCAACAGAGCAGCCTTCCAACAGGCCTTTGCAGCCTTCCTTGTGCTAAAACTTGCCTTTTACTAACACTTTTTTCTTTTTTTTCCACTGCTCATTTAAATTCATTTTTCTTGAGCATAAATGACTAGAACTGCACAGTGTTCCAGATGAAAACTCACCATTACCTTACTCAGTATCATTAATATTTCCCATCTCTACTTTGCTCGACACTCCTAACATTGCATTTGCCTTATTCACAGACAGATTATACTCGTAGATTATACTTTTTTAGAGTAATAAKTCTTCCCTTCTTTACTATTTGCAGCTGATGATATCCTGACTTAGAACAAATTCTTCTTATTAGTCCTTAGTATATGAACTTGAGCTTCATGCTCYTAATTTCTAACCTGTGTCCACTATTTAACCCCTATAATTATCTAATTCTTCATATGTGATATTTTCATCCTATTCTTCATTGAAGATTTCTTCCAATTTTTTTGGCATAAACAAATTTCATTACTTACCAGCATGTACAGCAGAGGGTACTATCTGCTTTATCTTATCTCTATTAAGTTGASATACATTATGCTAAAAAAAATGTCTCCACAATTGTTTACTAGACTTCGGAAATAAAAAAGTGCCCAAGTCAGGCATCTTTATAAAGCAATAGCAAAAGCAATGGTAATAGCAGCAGCCTGAGCCAGCTAACAGCATCTACTCCGWATGTCCATCTCCTGCTAGAACGTATGGCAATGAGCTCACTTCTGTCCTTCCTTGGTTTCGGGCTTCTCCCCTGGCCAAGCTCTGTGCTGCCATTTCTTCTCAGGTCTCAGCCTGCCTTTAGCGTTTTGCACTCAAACTTTCCATTTTTTGCCTTATTCCTGATCCTGTCACCTTTGGGTGAGTCAAGAGAAGRAGTGCTTCCGCACGGACTAACTTGCACAGAGTTCCTGCTCTCAGAGTGCAAAATGCATTTCTACTTTTCCAATTGCCATCCTAAGTCTGTGGCCCGTCAGATGACCCGGGCAGAGTCCCGAGCAACCTGGTCCGATCTCAGAGCTGGCCCTGTCTTGAGCAGAAGGTTGGACTGGAGACCTGCTGAGCTGTCTTCCAACCTGAACATTTCCATACTATGATCCAAATTCTGTTTATTTTTTGAAAAATACAAACTCTCTCCTTTTTTTAAAAAGTGTTCATCATATGATTTTTGAATCGTATTTGAACGATATAGAGATAACCTCTCTGAATACCTTTCTCTAATGAAATRACCCTGTGAAAAGCCTATTAGGTTACTTGAGTCTGCTGTAGTGATGGAACATTTCTTGAAGTGTTTCYGTGTATTTAATATTACCTATAAGGGCTTCATCTAAATTGACATTACTGCATCTCAGTTACACTTATAAGAAGTACAGCAAAGGTCTACGATCACTTTGTGTGTGAGAGAGATTACAAGAATAGTCCAAGAAAGTTTTACGCTAGAGAAAGATTTATTTGAGGGAACAAGTGCTTAGCTATTCATATAAGGTAGGTCACATAAGTATAAAAGTTATTTTCAACATTGCATCAAATTCAAGGTTAAAATCTCATTCAACTCCTTTTATTAAAGGTAATATTTATAGTATTGGTTATATTGGACTGTGCTGCTTGAGACATTTTAATATTAACAATGCAAATAGTACAACAGTGGTATCTCTGAGAAATATATAAGATGTATGTGTGCTGCTAATACTATTCTTATTACCGTTATCTACTTTAATCTCATTTCCATTAAAGTGATGGATATTAAGTAATATGAAATAGAAATAGCCATTTTCTCTATTTTCTACTTTGCTAACTGGCAATACRTAACTGATGAAAACTCTTACTTTATCAAGCACATTTTATATTCCAAAATTGGACCATAACAAGTGACTAGCAGAAGTAATACGAACRACAAGTTTGGTCATTAGTATGGAGACATTTATGACGTGTGCTGAGGGTATTCGGGAACCTGCTTGAGATGCRTGGCAGCTCCTGTAGCCACGTGTGATTTAGATGCTTTTCACAATTTGTGGTCTTGTGACAAATTGTGCTTTCTGTAACCTAGAAATGAATGCTGATGAGCTTTTGTAGATCTTAACGCCAGAGATGAAATGATGTAAGCTGTCTTTCARTTTCTGAGTTGTCCTTTCATCTTCTTTTTCAAGAACCGTAGAATTGTAGCCTGCAAGACACCCAAAGCAATCACCCTGTCCCTTCTTCTCATTTAATGGCAGGATGAAATAGAAGTTGWCTCCAAAAGACGGTGTTTTTTAGCCTGTTAGGGTCCTCCAGAGATTAGTCAAGCACAGCATGAGTAATGACAATGTGTAATAATTTTGGGGGGTTCTTTAGAGCAAACTGACGATCCTCCCTCAGAGGACGGTTCCTGTACCTCTACAACGTTAGCAGTTTTCTAAAAATTTGATGCCCTAATTGGACTCAGTGCTTTACTTGAAGATCTGTTCCCCAGCCACTGTCCTGTGTCATGGTCTGTCTTTACTGTTGACTCTTCCAATTTTGGAAAATAATTGAATTGATTTCTACGGTCATTTTAAATGGCAAATTCATCATACTGTAATACAACTCAGTCACATTCCAAGCTTCGGTAAATACTTATGTGSACAATTGAAGTAAACTTAGGCATATGGACAGAAAATAATTTCCCACACTGAGTTCTTCCTCAGCCTCTCCCCATCCTCTGTTCCAGTTCAGCTTTTCTGCTAGCTGCTAATTTGAAACAAGAGCCATTACAATATTTGCTTTATTCTTCTTTTGTTGGTTGTCTTGAATGCTCAGGGTCGTTCCTCGGCTCAGAATTGAAAGCTTTTTTTTTCTGCTTTTTCACCGGAGCCTCTTCTGAAGCAAAGGMTTTTGTTGTTGATCAGATGTGAGGAATTTCCTTCCACTGTTTGTAGGTGATCTAAAAACTGGGAGACTCTAGTTCTCAGAAAAATGTTTTCTCCGTCTCCCCGATTAGGCAAGAGGCGATTCGAGGAAAGCGATCCAATTCCATGAAGTGCTTTAGATGATACTTCTCGTAAGCAGTTGCAGAGCCTTGTGGCCAAGTGTTTCCCCGCGTGTCGAAGCTGCGGCAGCGACACGGGGTGGGGATGCCGGCGCGACTGGAAACCCGCCGCGCCGTTCGGGGGCAGGAGAGCCCTCGGCCCGGGCAGGAGAGCCCTCGGCCCGCGCCGTGCTCCTCCGCAGGGGCGCGGCGGGAGCAGCTCGTCCGTTCTTACGACTGTGCCCCTTTCTGTCCTCCTTCAGTCCAGCGGGACTTGAGGCAGGCAGGAATGGGAAGGATGTGTGTCTCGTGTGCCCTCAAATCCTCCGTCTGCGGTACGTTTCCAAGTGCAACCCCGATGGTGTCATCTGGCACCAGTATTTCTAAGCCTTTGGGTCATGGTCTGCTTAGCGTTGCAGTAGCGTCCAAGGGAGGTCTTTGGGACGGGAAGCAGAGAACAGTTTGTAATCTTTGGATATTAGGGTACATAGGACACCTCCAGCTCCAGCTGCTGGCAGCAGCTCCGATGGGCCAGGCCAGAGAAGGAAGAGGACCTGCTTGTCCTTGGTGATTACTCTCATTCTTCACACATGCTGCRCCAGGAAGTGTTGCAATTTCTAAAATGACTGATATTGCTCTACACTGCATGAAACCAGATAGGAACCTTGTCTTTTTTTTTTTCTTTTTTTCACAGTCGTTATGGGGGGTTTGACAGAGAGTACGAAACGCTGCCTTAACTTGGGAGATAACCTCTATTCTCCCCAAAGTTACTGCTTGCAAATACCCTGCTCAAGAGGCAAGGAATTAAAAAATTGTACGATAAAATAATAGCAATAWCCTTCTGTGGTGAACCTAAGTGAGAGCCTTGCTGCTGATTTCAGCAGGGCCTGGGTTATATCTACCGCGGTATAGAAAGCTTTGCAAAGAGCGAGAGCATGGAAAATAATTGTGAAAGCAAGTCTTGAATCCTGCTAATAATTCCAGGACTCTGGTTGTTGGGTCAACATACTGCACAGAATTCAGAGCGCAATGGGGGGGCGGGGGGAAATTGTAGGGTTTAAGCAAAAATTTGTGAGAAATGTTTAAGAGGAGGATCCATTCAAAGATCCTGACTGTTTCTTATGCACAAGAATCCAGCATAATTTTGCAGAGAAAGGCCCACTTCTGCATGTTGGCAGATATCCCTAACTACTTTTTTCTTACAAATACTGAGAAGTCAATCTAAAGTAGTTTAATTTTGTTTGGATTTCCAGCCAGAGAGCGGTGCTGAATTTAATTAGCAGTGGTGGCGTTTCGCCTGGCAGCCCGTTGCCTTAAAACTAAGAGCTTGACCATGCATGCTGTAAGAAATGAAGGAGATATAACCTGAAAAAAATGAGGCTGTTACTCAAAGAGCGTATGTCTTAGCGTGACGTGTGGGAGGAACGGTCTTCAGGACTGACAAGCTTTTGTCTGCTTCCTCGGCTGGGTGTTTGCCAAGGCCCCTCCAGCTGCCTGCAGGGGAGTCTGACAGCCCACTGAAGAGCCTCGAGCTCCCGCGTCCCCACCGTGGGCTCACCCCCCGTGCTCGTGCGCAAGGACCGAGCGTATGAGGACGGGAGGGGAAGCCCGTTCGGCGTGCCGAATGCGCGCGGTGTGGTTTCGTCCGTTCAGGTCGGCTGCAACCGTGCTGGGGGAAGCGGATAGATAGTGCCACCACGTCACTGAAAAGGAGYAGAGGGTGTTAAAAAGGGGAAAAAAGAAATCACGATGCCCTGAAGACYGGGCATATATTTTCCTCTTCTTTCAGTGGCTTAGTGCACTCTGAGTTGGCTTATTCACTTAAACAAGGTATTGGCTAACTCCYCTCTCAGTGCCTCCAGCAGCTGTAGAAGTGTGTTGAGATCCTGTGGACTGCACAAGGATGTGGCCGTGAGGATGATGATAAGTCATGAGCCAAAATGTACAGATAGAACTGCRTATTTAACCTTAAAAATCTGTTTTTACTGTAGTTCAGGTGTGAATATTTAATTTTCCTTTGAATGCAGTYCCGCTGCAGGAGTTTATTAATGAGAGGAAAGGGGACACCAGCTGCTCTGGTTCTGGGTCGGAGGAGATATTTCCTGGGTTTTATAAGATATTGTGCTTACCATTCAGTGCTTTCTTTCCCATCTATTTTTTTTCTTGTATTCTTGTTAAAACTTTGTTTTCTGAAGCATGGGAGGGGAGGAAGAGATCTAGGGGAGGCTGATTTGGGAACCTGCTAAGGATGCTGCAGTAGTTGTTGAGAAGTTAGCAGGAAAATGAGACAACATCTCTGACTTTCCTACATCGCTCTGCAGAGCATTTACAAAAAG
Organism: Rhea americana; assembly: GCF_003343005.1. Taxonomy (NCBI): domain Eukaryota; kingdom Metazoa; phylum Chordata; class Aves; order Rheiformes; family Rheidae; genus Rhea; species Rhea americana. Next base: position 2,651,035 of record NW_028186546.1, read on the forward strand.
CCTGTTGGACATTAGGGCATAATTTGAAATAGGAAACAAAATCTGACATTTAGAAAAGAGAAGACTTTGACATCCTTAATAGAAATGATTAGAGTTGTAATCTCCCTGAGACATGTTAATTAAAATAACACAACAAATGATGCCTCAGCGCAGGGTTTGACATGCACTGTGGCTTTAAGTTGTTTTTAATAAACATAGTAGACAGTAATATCAATTTAGGAGAAAAGATAAGCAGGAATAAAATTCAAATTTAAATGCAAAGGTTAGCCTACAACAGATGACTCACGCTTTATCTATATTGAAGTAATTATACAGTGAGAACTCAGAACACTGGGTTTGGACTTATAAAGAGCAAATCACCATAGTGAGATTTATCTTCTAGCTCATTTTATGGGCAATACAARAGTTTGTAAAAACTGCTGCAGAAAGATGGGGAGGAGAGGTCGTTGCTTCTCCAATTCCCTCTTTTCCCACCCCATTAAAGGACTTATCAATCATTGATGTTTACCAAATCACTTTACTTTTCCCTGAAGTTTCCTATTGAGGCTGTTGATTGCTTTTTCTGCACATCTCTAAACTTTCCAGAATTRCATTACACGATCTGCTAGAAGCGGTTGCCAGTACGTTTGTAGTGTACGAGTCTTCAGGCATGGTGGTAACAGGAGATTCTCAAAGGAGATTTCCTAGATTACTGTTCTTTTTAYTGTGCCTTAGGTCACCTGTGAGCGTCTTGAATTCTTGCTGGGAGTGGTGGCTGTGTTTTCGGGAGCGTTTGATCATAAAACAGAACAAAGGTATTTTCATAATGAAGATTATACAGATCTCGACTGAAGCATTTCTAAAGGCTGATGCCAGTAGCTGTCAACCTGCGGCATATTGGAAAAGTCAGATTAGTGGGAGGCGGCAAGGTGGTTTGCAGATGGCTAAACTGCTGTGCCGATGCATTAAAAAAGATGATTTGTGATGTTTCTTTTCTCCTCAATCCCAGTTTCTCATTTTAAATGTATTTCTCTATTTTTTCCCCTCAAAATCAATATAAGAATTAATAGTGTCTAATCTGTTTTCTCTCTGCCTTCAGGAAAATCAAACTCCTAAATGTGATAATTAAACRCTTTGCAGGTCAAATCCTGCTTCCTTTGATGAAGAGAAGTAAAGATTCATTAACTCCGTAGTCTAGAATGTGGGTCGACCGTTCTAGGGAAACAGTGCACCAACGTAGCTGGGAAGATGTGATGTGGGAGCAGTTGACTCCTTTGGGCAATATTAAGCATTTATCCAGTGCTTTCCCTCTTCAAATTCCTATGAAAGCGTTGTTAGCCTTTCAAACCACTCATAAGACTATTTCTTCTGGTCGCTCGAGAAACTGTATCAATGTTTTTGGTAAGCTGCCTTTCGTGTTGAATTTCTCTGTTCACTTTTCCCTTTTGTGTATGGCTTAACAAAACTTCCTTTTCTCAGTGGCGTCCTATGAGCTGCGATAGCTGTTGCTCCAAAACAGCTTCCAGTTTCACTTCACCTGAGAGTCCACTTAGCATTTTGCTATTTTTACCTATATTATTAACTTTTTATAATACAAAGGACACTCTTGTGATTCAGTGCAAGAACAGCACTGGGTCCTCTTCCATCACAAGATATTCATGTGGCTTTTTTCTCATCAAAGACCCTATCCATATAACTTACTTTCATGCAAGTGGACCTCACCAAAGGTAAGGATCTCTAAAATCCTACAAAAGCTAAGATTCTAGTAAAGGATTTTTATGGTTTGGCTTTTTAACTTCCAAGGGCAGAATTCCAATAATAAACACATTTATTAAAATTTAATAACTTCTATTTTTAAATAAATAGGTAAAAACAGAAGTAAGATTTTTTTTCTACCTAACATGTTTTTGTCAGCAAATCATTTTAAAACATAAACTTCAGGAAATACATAACTCTATAAGAACTAAAGAACACTAGCCCCCAGGCAGCATGTGTTTTCGAGACGGCTGCACAAAGTGATGCTGGAGCCCCAAAGTAATTAGGTGCCTATAATTACTTAAGGCAGTTTTGTAATATATGAAACAACCTTTTAGTTCTAAGGGAAAATGATAAATACGTTTTAAAAACCCAACAAGCTGAAGTTTGCGGTAGTATCAGGAAGTTTTGGTAGGTGGTAGTTAACAGCATTTTTGATCATGATAGTTATTTATGACAAGAGTCACCCACTGTTAAAATTAGTATAAACATCTGTAGATGTTTCAGAATCACTTTCCACCTTCCCTATGACTTTGTCCAAACCCTTTTTCAATGCATCTCTTCGGAAACTAAGACTGTTAAATGATACAGCCTCATCTGTATATCCTCTCTTGTTTTCTTTGGAGAGCCGCTAATACAATTTTAGGTGAGAAGCTGAGACAGATGGGCTCGCAGGCATCGAGCCGCCTGGAAGTTTAGATAGTTGCTATGACATCACGAGCTCTGAAACATTAGTGGGAGGATGATTTTTGGAGAAAAATACTTTGCATGCATAAGCTATCACCTGTACTATGCCATGAATAGTCTTTTGGGAGAGCTGACAACGAAATGAGAACTTTGGAAAGCTACACGTTCATTTGATAAAAATACCCCAGCAAACATGAAAATGTTGCGAACGGCAGGAAGGCTGTTCTAAAATTATTCCCTCTGCAAATGTGCTCGGCTTCTATTTTAAGGAAGGATACATGGAAGTACATAGGTAAACAAAAACTCTCCAAACAAAGTAGTCCTGGCCTTGATGCGGTGAGTAGGAACATCTCGCCTGTGTTAAAGATCAATGTGGAAAGGTGGCTGCTCTGGGCATTGCTCTTGGGGCAAGAGGTAAGCAGCAAAAAGCCATCTCCCAAGCATGACGGCGCCATGTCGCGTCTCTTCCTCTGAAGGCTGTCACTCCTAGAGGAGATGCAACACGTGCGAGGATGCCTTTGCGTTGATACCCCAGGCCACTCCTTCCCCGGCCTCCTCTAATGGCTTACACTGAAATAAAATGAAGCTGCGTTTAGCTAAATCCAATTCTGAGCAGTTAAATCAAGACGGTGCTCCCACACGGACAAATCCTATGACACATTGGAAAGATGGTTTAAGATAGCGTTCACCACCACAGGGCTTCGTTTAGGAGTTGGGATYAAGGAAACAACCTCTTATCAAACCATTTCTTTGTTTATGCAGAAAGACGAAAAGATATATTTTGAAAAACAGCTCCATCACAATTCACCCACCCGCTAGCCTGCCAACAACCAAAGCTGCCACACGAGAGCAGCCCATTACTCCCAGGCACCAACCGACAGAGCGCTGGACCAGGTTACCCAGAGAGGCTGTGGAGTCCCCTTCTCTGGAGATATTCAAAGCCCACCCAGATGCAACCCTGTCTGACATGCTCTAGGTGACCCTGCTTGAGCAAGGGGGTTGGACTRGATGATCTCCAGAGGTCCCTTCCGACCTCAACCAGTCTGTGATTCTGTAATGCCCAAGCTGCCAGCATCAGCTAAATGCTTGAGAGCCAAGGAGAATAAGCCAGTTGTTTCAGTCAAGTCAGTGAACCTTTTTGGGTATGCTGTTTTTTCGCAGTTCAAAGATTGTTTCAACCAAATTCTCTTACTTTTGGCATTGGTAATRCCTCATTTAAAAAGTTTTATTTTCCCTCCTGAAAGGATAATTCTTCATAGTTCTTTATAGTTGTGTTGCGTTTAGGACTAAGTTACAACTAATACACTAGTGGATGCATCTTTTTAGCGTAAAATATACCCATAAAGTCAAATTTTAAACATAAATTATTTTTTAAAATAATTTTAAAGCTGTAAAACTTCCTAAWTTTTTTTGCTAGTCCAAATACCTGGAGTTCTGTTTTATGCTCATCAGTGTCTTATTCCAACTCCCTGCCAGCATCGTGGACTATTTTGCATCGTCTATTCAGCGATGCGCTGAACAGCTGCCACGAACTCTTTTTTTTGCCTTTTCCTTTCAGTAGTAAGAACAGTTTTAGGGTTGTTTGGAGCAGTTAGGTGAGCTCAGGTTTCGTTCTCTGAGAAGACAGTGCTGCTCAGCACGGCCTCTTGGTCTAGGTAGCGTTGCCAGGAGGGTGTTAAAAGATTGCTTAAAGATTTTAAAAAAGAGAAATATCTTTAAATTCCTAAGCTAGTATCTAGCTGGGAGTTTTAGGCTGGTTGTCCCGCTGGAAAAGTAATTCTCCCCATGTAGGTTTAAGGAGATGATTGACCCTTTCGACACTGCTTTAAGTCTTGATTCGATTACAGTTCCAGACGTTAATTGGAAGTCAAAACTCGTTCAGCGTTTCCTGGGAACCTGATGTAACTAGCGTGGATTTGAGGGAAAAACTAACAGTCCAAGGTGTTTCGGTTGCTCAGCGTGGGCACCGGGCTGAATTATGTTTTTATTTTGGTTTGTTTTGACCTAGAAAAAAAAAAAGGTTATTCTAGTAAAGGAGGGTTGCTTGTGCCTGGCAAAAAGCCAGTCCGCAATCAGCGCAGCCCGTTTGCCGGGGCGCGACGAGGCGCGCCGGGAAGCTGCAAGCGTTATTAATCGTGAAGTAAAGCCTGTGCGTGAAGGCCCCTAATCAAGTGATTGAAACGAGCGGAGGGAGGTGATTTTGCAGCCCAGACGTGTGTTTCGGTATGAAATACTGTATTAAAACTGACTTGCACTGAGAAACAACCATATATTTGAAGGCAAGTACGCATAACATTTTGCACTGGGTACGAGAAGATTCCTCTCGGAGCAAGGGAATAGCTGAGAAAGTGAAGTTAATGCTTGTTTGTTTGKTTTTTTGTTAACCGAGTACAAAGCACCCAGTTGGCATTGACGAAGATTTGAGGCAGTTAATCTCACCTGCAGGTGAATTAATATTAAAATTTCCAAACAATCTCTGCAGTCATGGGTGAGGTCAGTCTTTGACACTTTTTACATCAAGCTGAAATCAGCTGGGGGGAGAAGAGAGACTAATTAAAACGAAGGCTCTGGGCCTGATCATCTCGCTGGGGCTGCAGCCGCACAGCCTGGAAAAAGTCTTTTTTCTTTTTTGCTGCCCAGCCACAGYCCGGTTATTTACTTGGCTGGATGATGAAACCACCCATGACCTTCAGCACCGTGGGAAGCTGCACGTCTTTTGTGGCCAAAAAAAACCCAGAAGCCATCAGAGGACATTACCATTTCTGAACTGTGAATGCTCAAATATACCTACATAAAAGAACAACAAAAAATAGTTTTTGGGAGGAAAAAAGGCTATAAAAAATCCGAGACATGTTTATGTCTTAAACATAATTTTAAATAGTTTTATTGCAATAGGCCGAACATCTTCTCCTTGAAATATATTGATTTATTTAGACACAGAGTCTTTTAACTGTTCAAAATGTTAGGCAATATATTAAAAATACAAAAATAGAAATTGCATGGGGTGATGCAAACAGGTACAGCTAACTGGCCAAATGCAGAGAGTGCGGAGCGTCTGAAAATTAAAATGTGTTAATAAAATCTGAGGCAGGCTGCAGGGCTCTGACGTTTTGGTAGCACAGAGGAGTTTGCCAGGGCTGAGGTGCRGTTTATTCTGCTGTTCAAGCTGTCCGCGGGGCAGGGTATGGTTGCCAGGTCGGTTTGAAAGAACCTAAGGGGAAACTTTGCTAGGCTCCTTTTGGCCTAAAATAGCTTCAACTTCCCAATTTTAATTCCAAATACCCAATRTTGTTTCCTGCATGCCTTCCAATACATAGATACACTTCTTATCTTTTTGGACAGTGATTTATGCGTTCACATCCCTGTACGTTGCGTATAGCGGGTTTAGAATCTAAACATTGCATTAATTTTAAATCCATTAGAGATGTCTCTATAAAGGTTAAAAGTACCATAGGAAAGAAAACAACGGGCGCTGCTGCCGAAGACGYGTCGGCTTTATCCAGGTCGCTTATTTTGAGCAGCTGAGCTGCTCGGCGAGAGCTGTTTATATCAGTTGYTGGGCAGCCCCAAAGGGAAGGCGACTTCGAGCCTGGCCACGGAGGTTTACTTGAGAACGGGTGGGAAAGTAGGGTGTATTTRTAAAGCAGCTTATATGCAGATTTGTATGCAAGTTTTATATCCAGATATGAAGCTAAATCTTTCTGAGGTTAAACTTCTCGCGTGCCCTAGGTACCATTTTGGGGACATCTCTAAGTGAAGATGCTGGAAAAGGAGCCGCCTGTGAGCAGTGGCCCCATGGTCAGCAGCTCCCGCAGGCAACTCAAAGGGAGGAATAGGGCACGGCCAAAACGAAATATCGGCGTTAGACTCCACAAACATGCAGAGACCCTGCGTCGTAACCTCTCCTATGCTTTCATCTCCCTCTAGTGAAAAATGTAATTTAGTAACCCAATAGCAAAAAAACCCAGCGCCCAAAGACTCTCGCRCTAGTGATATTAGAAAAGGAAAGGTTTGTGCAGTTTACTTCCACTTTTTAATGTGTTTGGCTTCAAAACTGCAGACTTTAAGTATTGTGCTGCTGTATACATGACTAGCTACTACCAAACTGCTAACTACTACCAACTGCTACTACACACCTTAGAAAATCATGCCGGTRAAGTGAATTGCATTCATCACAAATAAATAAAGATTTTAATATTGCTTATTGTCAAAATACATGGCAAAGGATAGGAAGTATCACTGTGGCATTTGGCAGAGAGGGAAACTGAGCACTGTCGTTTTGCTCAAAGTYGCAGAAGCGTTCAGTAATATTCCAGGTTATGTTAGCACGTCTAATGCCCTGTCCGTCGGAGCACGCTGCTTCCAAAAACTTCTTCAACCCAGACTGGATCACTCTTACTGCCTGTAACTTTTTCTTTGAACCAGATACAAAATCTGAATCACTGTTTGTAAAAATTCATGAGCTGCAAATGGCTTTCTCTGGAGTTTATTTCCTCCTCTTTTTTTAATCTTTTCTTAAAAAAAAAAAAAAAATACTTTTTGCACTGAAATCTCTCTCATGACAACTATTTTCCTTTCTTCTGTTAGTCTGCAACCGAAAGGCAACAGCTACAGCAAGCATGACTTTCTAGTTGGAAAATACTTAAAAGGAAGTTTAAAAAGAAATATTAATATTCAAAAGAGAAGGCACTTGTAAAACAGAAAACAAAGGATAAGTTTGTAAGCATCTTAATAGTTGTGGTTTGTTGGTGTTGTCCTCATAGCATTTATTCATATATAAATAGAGTATTTATAGGGAAAATTGAATAGAAAAACAGAGTGAGTGGCAGGAGAGCTGGATATTTGCTGCCTAAGGTACTCTTCAGCATTATCAGAGAGCATGGTGTGTGTGGCATCTGTTGTCTCTGGAAAATGCCAGAAAATATTTCTGATTTATTATGTAGGAGGAAGGAAGTGAAAAAAAGATATAGTGCTGCAAAATTGTACACTGGAGGAGAAAGAATTGACTAAACAATAATTTGTAAAATTTTACACTTGCTATATCAAAACTGCCCCCACTGTTTTGAATTTCGAGTTTATAAATCATCCTTCTCTTCCCTATGTATGTGCTGTACAGAAGTGGGCAATTTTTGTTGTGCTCTGTTTTTTTCCTTCTTTTGTTAACAGAGAGAATGCAACTGTTAAGCTTTTATAGCTTCCTCCTGAGATAAATCATTACAAAACTGTATTTTATAAATGATATATTTCCCTCTGACCTAAAATAATAATAATGTCTACCTACTCTGTATTTTAGGTAAATTTAGTAGTTAAATGGCAGACATCTCAGTTCTATCCTYTACTTCAGAGTTGTTGCAGTTACATTTAGTTTTCTGCCTTTGCAAATTGCTTTGTTAGGCTTACAGAATATTTACTAAATAAAAAGTAAACCAAAAATCTTGGATCTGTATCAGTCAGATGGATAGTTTTGCTTTTATGATTCCAAACTAGTGCCATACTTTTGGTATGATTATGTTAAACAGATAATATAAAGAAATCCAAAAAACTTGGAATGACCTCAAGAACAGATTTAATTCACTCTTTTACCCTACCAAAGTTCA